>NC_134876.1:101609167-101621667 GCF_041734735.1 Babylonia areolata | reverse complement strand
GTTATCTATGACTGTCTGTCTGTCTGTCTGTCTGTCTGTCCTGTCGTGAAAAGTCTTGCCAGCCACGCTTTGGTTAAGCACAGCGATCTTGTGCAACGTCTTCAAAAAATAAGGAATGATTTGTTTTCTTCATCTCTGTTACGATTAAATGATTATAATAATCATGCTGAAGAAAAAAGACAAACGTACTTCTGGGAAGAAACCTGACAACATGACAACAACAGCAACAACAAAACAACAACACTGTCAACAAAATAACTAAAGTAAATATAACAAAAACATAAAGAGAAAACACTTCCCGATCACATGTTCATTATGCTGTGAAGACACCATAAGGCAGCAAGAAAAATCGATTTTTAAGAGAGTTTATATATATATATATATATATGCAAGAAGTTCTCACACTGTTGGTGTCCTGGGCTCCGCTCCTTGCAGAAAGCACTGAGGCAAATTAATCGAGACCGGTAAAACATGAACATATCAACAAGGTAGACTTGGCATGTCTTTAAAACTTGTACTTCTTCAGGCATTATTTGAATGGATATATATATATATATATATATATATATATATATATATATATATATATATATATATATATATCCATTCAAATAATGCACAAGAGGGGTACACGTAAAGTAAAAAGCAGGGAACCAATAATTTCAGAGGTATAAGAAGAGCCATTGATTACACACACACACACACACACACACACACACACATATATATATATATATATATATATATATATATATATATAACACAACATTTTGTATTACTCATTCGTAACATTTCATTATGTTTTTGGACGGTGACTGATGAGATCAGTGGCCTGAAGCAATGACGATATCGAAAGTCAAAAAGAGTTATCTCAACCTGTCATCAGGGATTAAAAACAAATAAAAAACAAACAAAAAAACAACAACAACAACAGATACAGCAACAAGGACTACAACAACAACCCCCAATTAAACAAAAGGAACGCGTATAAAACCCATTGATCACAGGCAGCTATACAAAAGAGAAATGAGGGAATGGTTTCAATTACAAAGATGAACTTGCACCAACAGAAAACCTGAAGAGCAGCTGCACGAATAAAACAAACAAACAAACAAAAACAACCTGACAGCCAATGGAATGAATGATTTTTGTAAATACAAAGAATCCCTAATTAACTCATTATTTTATGATTTGTGTTGGTAGTCTTTCTGTCTTTCTTCAGTTCGTATTCTTGTTTTCACGTCCATCTCATTCATGTTGTTTAGTTCTGTTGTGTCTTTCATGTATAGTAGACAGATGCCACTCTTGTAAAAAACAAACAAAAACAAAAAAACAAAAACAAAAAAAAACAAAAACAACAACAACCACAAAACAACAACTATAACAACAAAAAACAAACAAACAAATAAACAAAAACAAATGAAAGTCCATAGACTTTGTTCACCGGCCGAAGAATTGTGCACATAAAATTCAACATTTATTTCAAATTGAACGATTTAAAAAAAAAAAATCTATCTTTATCATACAGTACACACACACGAACGAAACCCAGCAAACACAGTTTGATATACAGAGTGATTGATACGATAAATACACGGGTTTTCACAGTGCGCCAATGTACCTTCTTCTAACTGGTGTCTGGGTGTGTTCCAATGTACCTTTTATTTTCCTGTGTGCTAGCTGAATCGGTAGCGTAAGCAGCACTGACTTGAAGTTGTGTCCCGTGTAAATGGAGAGAGTTACCACTCTTTACCACTTGTTAATCGAGGTAATCGGGATCTGATGTCTGATTTATTCATATGAAGCAGATAATTTGGTAAAATTAAAGCTGAATCAATAAATAAACGCATGGCCTTTCGTTTGTCAAAACAGCTTAACCATGACCTTTTATTGACTTGTTTTGATATATCAAGGTGTGATTGGTAAATTCTGTTCGTGAAGTAAAATATACTGGGTGGTATTCAGGGAAAAAACCGAACATACATATAAATATATTGTCTTTAAACAGAGCTCATGAAGAAGTTTCAGCTGAGTCCTCTCTTAAAAAAAGAAAAAAAAAGAAAAAAAAGAGTATTTGCATTATAACCATTGCCTCTCAAAACACAGAGGTATTTGCATTATAATCATTGCCTCTCAAAACACAAACAGGGATATTTGCATTATAATCATTGCCTCTCAAAACAAAAACAGGGATATTTGCATTATAATCATTGCCTCTCAAAACACAAACAGGGATATTTGCATTATAATCATTGCCTCTCAAAACACAAACAGGGATATTTGCATTATAATCACTGCCTCTCAAAACACAAACAGGGATATTTGCATTATAATCATTGCCTCTCAAAACACAGACAGGGATATTTGCACTATAATCATTGCCTCTCAAAACACAAACAGGGATATTTGCATTATAATCATTGCCTCTCAAAACACAAACAGCGGTATTTGCACAATAATCATTGCCTCTCAAAACACAAACAGGGGTATTTGCATTATAATCATTGCCTCTCAAAACACAAACAGGGATATTTGCATTATAATCATTGCCTCTCAAAACACAAACAGGGGTATTTGCACAATAATCATTGCCTCTCAAAACACAGACAGGGATATTTGCACTATAATCATTGCCTCTCAAAACAAAAACAGGGATATTTGCATTATAATCATTGCCTCTCAAAACACAAACAGGGATATTTGCATTATAATCATTGCCTCTCTAAAACACGAGACAGGGAGATTTGCACTATAATCATTGCCTCTCAAAACACAAACAGGGATATTTGCATTATAATCATTGCCTCTCAAACACAAACAGGGTATTTGCACAATAATCATTGCCTCTCAAAACACAAACAGGGGTATTTGCATTATAATCATTGCCTCTCAAAACACAAACAGGGATATTTGCATTATAATCATTGCCTCTCAAAACACAAACAGGGATATTTGCATTATAATCACTGCCTCTCAAACACAAACAGGGATATTTGCATTATAATCAGTTGCCTCTCAAACAAAAACAGGGATATTTGCATTATAATCATTGCCTCTCAAAACACAAACAGGGATATTTGCATTATATATCAGATTGTTAAAATACAGCTGAATTTGCAATAAAAATCCATGGCCTCTCAAAACAGCTAACAGGATTTATTGCTTTTTATATTCATATGGTAATTTTTCTAAAAAATAACTGGGGTATTCGGAAAAAACCGAACAACAAAACATATTTGCTTAAATCATGCTCTCAAAACAAACAGGATTTTCAGCTGATCATCTGCTCTAAAACAAGAAAAAAAGATATTTGCATTATAATCCATTGCCTCTCAAAACACAAAGGGTATTTGCATTATAATCATTGCCTCTCAAACACAACAGGGGTATTTGCATTATAATCATTGCCTCTCAAAACAAAAACAGGGATATTTGCATTATAATCATGCCTCTCAAAACACAAACAGGGATATTTGCATTATAATCATTGCCTCTCAAAACACAAACAGGGATATTTGGATTATAATCATTGCCTCTCAAAACACAAACAGGGATATTTGCATTATAATCATTGCCTCTCAAAACACAAACAGGGATATTTGCATTATAATCATTGCCTCTCAAAACACAAACAGGGGTATTTGCACTATAATCATTGCCTCTCAAAACACAAACAGGGGTATTTGCACTATAATCATTGCCTCTCAAAACACAAACAGAGATATTTGCATTATAATCATTGCCTCTCAAAACACAAACAGGGGTATTTGCATTATAATCATTGCCTCTCAAAACACAAACAGGGATATTTGCATTATAATCATTGCCTCTCAAAACACAAACAGGGGTATTTGCACTATTATCATTGCCTCTCAAAACACAAACAGGGATATTTGCACTATTATCATTGCCTCTCAAAACACAAACAGGAATATTTGCATGATAATCATTGCCTCTCAAAACACAAACAGGGGTATTTGCACTATAATCATTGCCTCTCAAAACAAAAACAGGGATATTTGCATTATAATCATTGCCTCTCAAAACACAAACAGGGATATTTGCATTATAATCATTGCCTCTCAAAACACAGACAGGGATATTTGCACTATAATCATTGCCTCTCAAAACACAAACAGGGATATTTGCATTATAATCATTGCCTCTCAAAACACAAACAGGGGTATTTGCACAATAATCATTGCCTCTCAAAACACAAACAGGGGTATTTGCATTATAATCATTGCCTCTCAAAACACAAACAGGGATATTTGCATTATAATCATTGCCTCTCAAAACACAAACAGGGATATTTGCATTATAATCATTGCCTCTCAAAACACAAACAGGGATATTTGCATTATAATCATTGCCTCTCAAAACACAGACAGGGGTATTTGCACTATAATCATTGCCTCTCAAAACACAAACAGGGATATTTGCATTATAATCACTGCCTCTCAAAACACAAACAGGGATATTTGCATTATAATCATTGCCTCTCAAAACACAGACAGGGATATTTGCACTATAATCATTGCCTCTCAAAACACAAACAGGGATATTTGCATTATAATCATTGCCTCTCAAAACACAAACAGGGGTATTTGCACAATAATCATTGCCTCTCAAAACACAAACAGGGGTATTTGCATTATAATCATTGCCTCTCAAAACACAAACAGGGATATTTGCATTATAATCATTGCCTCTCAAAACACAGACAGGGGTATTTGGATTATAATCATTGCCTCTCAAAACACAAACAGGGATATTTGCACTATAATCATTGCCTCTCAAAACACAAACAGGGATATTTGCATTATAATCATTGCCTCTCAAAACACAAACAGGGATATTTGCACTATAATCATTGCCTCTCAAAACACAAACAGGGGTATTTGCATTATAATCATTGCCTCTCAAAACACAAACAGAGATATTTGCATTATAATCATTGCCTCTCAAAACACAAACAGGGGTATTTGCATTATAATCATTGCCTCTCAAAACACAAACAGGGATATTTGCATTATAATCATTGCCTCTCAAAACACAAACAGGGGTATTTGCACTATTATCATTGCCTCTCAAAACACAAACAGGGATATTTGCACTATTATCATTGCCTCTCAAAACACAGACAGGGATATTTGCATTATAATCATTGCCTCTCAAAACACAAACAGGGATATTTGCACTATTATCATTGCCTCTCAAAACACAGACAGGAGTATTTGCACTATAATCATTGCCTCTCAAAACACAAACAGGAGTATTTGCACTATTATCATTGCCTCTCAAAACACAAACAGGAGTATTTGCACTATTATCATTGCCTCTTCCCTGCTCTCGCTGTCCGAAAATGAGCAGCTTTATTTACATATTTTCATATTATTTTTGTTTGTTCCATGCCGTCAGGACAATCATTCTAATTAAGATATTCTTAGCTTTGGCATAACTGTCCATGCGTGATTCTGCCAGAACATTGAATTTTCTTCCTGTTTGCGTTAACATTACCATAAAAAACATTAATTAAGCAATTTCCTTGTGAGTAAAACATGTACACCCTTTGGTCTTATTTATTTTTGAGTTAAAAACAAGTCTTTGTTGCTTTTCTGAGACTCTTCTTCTTCTTCTGGTAGTGGTTGTGGTAGTAGTAGTAGTAGTAGTAGTAGTAGTAGTAGTAGTAGTAGTAGTAGTAACATCAGCGGTAGTAGTAACAGTAATAGTACCCCCCATGTTATCATTATTATTGATATCATTGTTATCATAATAATAATAATAATAATAATAATAATAATAATAATAATAATACGATTGCCTGTCTGTAATGATAATTAACATATTATTATTACTATTATTATCAGTAGTAGTAGTAGTAGTAGTAGTAGTAGTAGTAGTAGTAGTAGTAGTAGTAGTAGTAGTAGTAACAACAGTAATAGTACCCCCCCCCCCCCATGTTATCATTATTATTGATATCATTGTTATCACTATGATAATAATAATAATAATAATAATAATAATAATAATAATAATAATAATAATAATAACAATAATAATAATAATAATAATAATAATAATAATAATAATAATAATAATAATAATAGTAATAATAATAATAATAATAATAATAATAATAGTAATAATACGATTGCCTGTCTGTAATGATAATTAACATATTATTATTACTATTATTATCAGTAGTAGTAGTAGTAGTAGTAGTAGTAGTAGTAGTAGTAGTAGTAGTAGTATTTTTTTTTCTCTGCTGACCGGACACCTCCGCCTTTTCATATGCGCAACGCAAGACCCGCGCCGCCATCCCAAACATTCCTCACACACACACACACACACACACACACACACACACACACACACACACACACACACACACACACACACACACATTCCTCACACACACACACACACACACACACACACACACACACACACACATTCCTCTCACACACACACACACACACACACACACACACACACACACACACACACACACACACACACCAAACATTCCTCACACACACACACACACACACACACACACACACACACACACACACACACACACACACACACAAAATTCCTCACCACACACACACACACACACACACACACACACACACACACACCAAACATTCCTCACACACACAACACACACACACACACACACACACACACACACACACACACACACACACACCTCAACATTTCCGCTTCCGCAGTCCCCCAAACTAACAAGCAGCCCACAAGGAAAGAGAACTCTTCCCCCCAGTCTGATGAGTCACGGCGGTAGGTCTTTGTGCGATCTGTCAGGAAAGTCCTTGGGGGTATCTTACAACCGGAAGAGTAAGGTGTGTTGGATCATTCTGTGTGTTTTAGTTGGCGGTCGTTAATATATAAGGGCTTTGAACTGAGGATGAGTGCACAACGGACACGACTTCTACAAGAAATGATATACAACAAAAAGGCAACAAAGAAGACAAACAAACAGACAACGATTTGACAGGTTCTCCTATGAGGCCGGTTTTCTCTCTCTCCCTTTTTTCCGTGTTCTGTCTGTCTGTCGTTCTGTCTGTCTGTCTGTCGTTCTGTCTGTCTGTTTGTCGTTCTGTCTGTCTGTCTGTCGGTCGTTCTGTCTGTCTGTCTGTCTGTCTGTCTGTCTGTCGTTCTGTCTCTCTGTCTGTCTGTCTGTCGTTCTGTCTGTCTGTCGTTCTGTCTGTCTGTCGTTCTGTCGTTCTGTCTGTCTGTCTGCCTGTCGTTCTGTCTCTCTGTCTGTCTGTCGTTTTGCCTGTCAGTCTGTCGTTTTGTCTGTCTGTCTTTATGTCTGTCTCTCTGTCTGTCTGTGTGTCTCCGTCTCTCTCTCTCTTCCAATCCTCTCTCTGGGGTAATGCTCTTTCCTTTCTATGTGTAAGTATTATGAGGAAATTCGAAAGAAATGCTTAATTTTCAACGGTGACAACTTAGAGAACACGAACCTTACCAGTACACTTTTGATAGATGATGAAGTAAGAATAAGATCACTAGCGCAATTTATCGCCCTGGCTTGGGATTGTCGGAAAAAAGAAATGATCTTCGGACGCCTAATAGTTATCGAAACAACAACAACAAAAAACAAACAAACAAACAAACAAAAAACAAACAAACAAACAAACAAACAAACAAAAAACAAAAAAACAACAAACAAAAAAACAAAAAAAACACTGTTACCCTGATCCCAGTTCCACAGTTTATAATTCTGAATGATTTTTCAGAAAGTTAGATGGTCGGTTTTTTTCTTCTTTCTTTTTTTTTAAAATTTATTATTTTCCTTTTCAATCTTAACAATATGTTATATTTCATGATTTTATTGTTGATGTTGTTGTTTGTCGTTGATTTTCTTTTTATGCGTCAATTTCTCTGTAAACCGTCGTTGTTCTTTTGTTCATACATTGTCCCCCTTGCCAAAGGATAGTATTGTCAATGGCTATAAAACAATGTCCAAAGGATAGTATTGTCAATGGCAATAAAACAATGTCCAAAGGATAGTATTGTCAATGGCAATAAAACAATGTCCAAAGGATAGTATTGCCAATGGCAATAAAACAATGTCCAAAGGATAGTATTGTTAATGGCAATAAAAAAATGTCCAAAGGATAGTATTGTCAATGGCTGTAAAACAATGTCCAAAGGATAGTATTGTCAATGGCTGTAAACAATTTCCAAAGGATAGTATTGTCAATGGCAATAAAACAATGTCCAAAGGATAGTATTGTCAATGGCAATAAAACAATGTCCAAAGGATAGTATTGCCAATGGCTATAAACAATGTCCAAAGGATAGTATTGTCAATGGCAATAAAACAATGTCCAAAGGATAGTATTGTCAATGGCAATAAAACAATGTCCAAAGGATAGTATTGCCAATGGCTATAAAACAATGTCCAAAGGATAGTATTGTCAATGGCAATAAAAAAATGTCCAAAGGATAGTATTGTCAATGGCTGTAAAACAATGTCCAAAGGATAGTATTGTCAATGGCTGTAAACAATTTCCAAAGGATAGTATTGTCAATGGCAATAAAACAATGTCCAAAGGATAGTATTGTAAATGGCAATAAAACAATGTCCAAAGGATAGTATTGTCAATGGCAATAAAACAATGTCCAAAGGATAGTATAGTCAATGGCAATAAAACAATGTCCAAAGGATAGTATTGTCAATAGCAATAAAACAATGTCCAAAGGATGGTATTGTCAGTGGCAATAAACAATGTCCAAAGGATAGTATAGTCAATGGCAATAAAACAAAGTCCAAAGGATAGTATTGTCAATGGCTATAAAACAATGTCCAAAGGATAGTATTGTCAATGGCAATAAAACAATGTCCAAAGGATAGTATTGTCAATGGCAATAAAACAATGTCCAAAGAATAGTATTGTCAATGGCAATAAAACAATGTCCAAAGGATGGTATTGTCAATGGCAATAAAACAATGTCCAAAGGATAGTATTGTCAATGGCTATAAAACAATGTCCAAAGGATAGTATTGTCAATGGCAATAAAACAATGTGCAAAGGATAGTATTGTCAATGGCAATGGCTATAAAACAATGTCCAAAGGATAATATTGTCAATGGCTGTAAAACAATGAAAGGAAAGTATTGCCAATGGCAATAGAACAATGTCCAAAGGATAGTATTGTCAATGGCAATAAAACCATGTCCGAAGGGAAGTATTGTCAATGACAATAAAACAATGTCCAAAGGATAGTATTGTTAATGGCAATAAACAATGTCCAAAGGATAGTATTGTCAATGGCTATAAAACAATGTCCAAAGGATAGTATTGTCAATGGCAATAAAACAATGTCCAAAGGATAGTATTGTCAATGGCTATAAAACAATGTCCAAAGGATAGTATTGTCAATGGCTATAAAACAATGTCCAAAGGATAGTATTGTCAAAGGCAATAAAACAATGTCCAAAGGATAGTATTGTCAATGGCAATAAAACAATGTCCAAAGGATAGTATTGTCAATGGCATTAAAACAATGTCCAAAGGATAGTATTGTCAATGGCAATAAAACAATGTCCAAAGGATAGTATTGCCAATGGCAATAAAACAATGTCCAAAGGATAGTATTGTCAATGGCAATAAACAATGTCCAAAGGATAGTATTGTCAATGGCTATAAACAATGTCCAAAGGATAGTATTGTCAATGGCTATAAAACAATGTCCAAAGGATAGTATTGTCAATGGCAATAAACAATGTCCAAAAGATAGTATTGTCAATGGCTATAAAACAATGTCCAAAGAACAGTATTGTCAATGGCTATAAAACAATGTCCAAAGGATAGTATTGTCAATGGCAATAAAACAATGTCCGTGTCCGTGTCTGTGTGTGGGGTTATATCTCTTAAAAAGTCCGATTCAGGGACCAATAATACACTCATCATTTTCACACCATTCTCATTTTTTCATCATCCAACAAGGATAGTATTGTCAATGGCAATGGCTATAAAACAATGTCCAAAGGATAGTATTGTCAATGGCAATAAAACAATGTCCAAAGGATAGTATTGTCAATGGCAATAAAACAATGTCCAAAGGATAGTATTGTCAATGGCTGTAAAACAATGTCCAAAGGATAGTATTGTCAATGGCTATAAACAATGTCCAAAGGATAGTATTGTCAATGGCAATAAAACAATGTCCAAAGGATAGTATTGTCAATGGCAATAAAACAATGTCCAAAGGATAGTATTGTCAATGGCAATAAACAATGTCCAAAGGATAGTATAGTCAATGACAATAAAACAATGTCCAAAGGATAGTATTGTCAATGGCAATAAACAATGTCCAAAGGATAGTATAGTCAATGGCAATAAAACAATGTCCAAAGGATAGTATTGTCAATGGCAATAAAACAATGTCCAAAGGATAGTATTGTCAATGGCAATAAAACAATGTCCAAAGGATAGTATTGTCAATGGCTATAAAACAATGTCCAAAGGATAGTATTGTCAATGGCAATAAACAATGTCCAAAGGATAGTATTGTCAATGGCAATAAAACAATGTCCAAAGGGAAGTATTGTCAATGACAATAAAACAATGTCCAAAGGATAGTATTGTCAATGGCAATAAAACAATGTCCAAAGGATAGTATTGTCAATGGCTATAAAACAATGTCCAAAGGATAGTATTGTCAATGGCAATGGCTATAAAACAATGTCCAAAGGATAGTATTGTCAATGGCTGTAAAACAATGTCCAAAGGATAGTATTGTCAATGGCTATAAAACAATGTCCAAAGGATAGTATTGTCAATGGCAATGGCAATAAAACAATGTCCAAAGGATAGTATTGTCAATGGCTGTAAAACAACGTCGAAAGGAAAGTATTGCCAATGGCAATAAAACAATGTCCAAAGGATAGTATTGCCAATGGCAATAAAACAATGTCCAAAGGATAGTATTGCCAATGGCAATAAAACAATGTCCAAAGGATAGTATTGTCAATGGCACTAAAACAATGTCCAAAGGATAGTATTGTCAATGGCTATAAAACAATGTCCAAAGGATAGTATTGTTAAGGGCTATAAAACAATGTCCAAAGGATAGTATTGTCAATGGCAATAAAACAATGTCCAAAGGATAGTATTGCCAATGGCAATAAAACAATGTCCAAAGGATAGTATTGTCAATGGCTGTAAAACAATGTCCAAAGTATAGTATTGTCAAAGGCAATAAAACAATGTCCAAAGGATAGTATTGTCAATGGCAATAAAACAATGTCCAAAGGATAGTATTGTCAATGGCTATAAAACAATGTCCAAAGGATAGTATTGTCAATGGCAATAAAACAATGTCCAAAGGATAGTATTGTCAATGGCAATAAAACAATGTCCAAAGGATAGTATTGTTAAGGGCTATAAAACAATGTCCAAAGGACAGTATTGTCAATGGCTATAAAACAATGTCCAAAGGATAGTATTGTCAATGGCTATAAACAATGTCCAAAGGATAGTATTGTCAATGGCTATAAAACAATGTCCAAAGGATAGTATTGTTAATGGCAATAAACAATGTCCAAAAGATAGTATTGTCAATGGCACTAAAACAATGTCCAAAGAATAGTATTGTCAATGGCTATAAAACAATGTCCAAAGAATAGTATTGTCAATGGCTATAAAACAATGTCCAAAGGATAGTATTGTCAATGGCAATAAAACAATGTCCAAAGGATAGTATTGTCAATGGCTATAAAACAATGTCCAAAGGATAGTATTGTCAATGGCAATAAAACAATGTCCAAAGGATAGTATTGTCAATGGCTGTAAAACAATGTCCAAAGGATAGTATTGTCAATGGCAATAAACAATGTCCAAATGATAGTATTGTTAAGGGCAATAAGACAATGTCCAAAGAATAGTATTGTCAATGGCAATAAAACAATGTCCAAACGATAGTATTGTCAATGGCAATAAAACAATGTCCAAAGGATAGTATTGTCAATGGCAATAAAACAATGTCCAAAGGATAGTATTGTCAATGGCTGTAAAACAATGTCCAAAGGATAGTATTGTCAATGGCAATAAACAATGTCCAAACGATAGTATTGTCAATGGCAATAAAACAATGTCCAAAGGATAGTATTGTCAATGGCAATAAAACAATGTCCAAAGGATAGTATTGTCAATGGCAATAAGCCAATGTCCGTGTCCGTGTCTGTGTCTGTGGTGATATCTCTTAAAAAAGTCCGATTCAGGGACCAATAATACACTCATCATTTTCACACCATACTCATTTTTTTATCATCCAACAACAATTAAAAAAATTACTAACAACAACAAACAACAACAACTGCTGCAACAACAACTACAACCCACACACGCACGCAGGCATCCAAGCACCCCGCATACACACACGCGCACGCGCACACATGTATCCATTGCACACGCCCACCTATGCCTTAACATTTGCGGCATTTGAGAAAAAGAGAACGG
>NC_134876.1:101604167-101606667 GCF_041734735.1 Babylonia areolata | reverse complement strand
ATATGGCATGCAGATTACAACTATGTTTCTTTTTACATGTATGTATTTAAAGCGAAAATTGCTGTTATCTCAGCCGTTTAATCATGTGTGTGTGTGTGTGTGTGTGTGTGTGTGTGTGTGTGTGTGTGTGTGTGTGTGTGTGTGTGTGTGTGTGTGTGTGTGTGTGTGTGTGTGTGTGTGTGTGTGTGTGTGTGAGTGTGTGTGTGTGTGTGTGTGTGTGTGTGTGTGTGTGTGTGTGTGTGTGTGTGTGTGTGAGTGTTGGAGTGTAACAGTTGTAGCATTGAGAGTATGTTACCTTGAGAGTTCTATGCATTGTGTTTTTATAACATTAATGATTCTGTTTTATGTTTCTACTACTTTTATATGCTTTCTGTTTCACTTTAGGTACTGGATTGAAAAGTCTTGCTTATGCTTGTATTACAGCGCTATTTAAAAAAAAAAAAAATACTGTTGAGATACCGCACTTGGGTAAGGTGATAAGAAAATGAGCAAGTATAATACCCCCCTCCCCGCCCCCACCCCCCACCCCCTCCTTACTTTTCCCCAACCTCCCCCACCTTTTTTCCTTTCGACAGACGCAGTGTAAGCTATTGAAACTTCAAGCGTGACAACAGTGTTTTTTTATTTTTCCAAGCGAAACATGAAAACAATCCGGAATAGACCTATCTTCCTCTTCCACCCACCTGCTTCGGCAACAATGCAGCGGAGGCGGAACTTTCCGCAGAACTTGAGGGATTTGTCTGCGTGTGTGTGTGTGTGTGTGTGTGTGTGTGTGTGTGTGTGTAGGGGGTGTTGAGGGGAGGGCGGTGGGAGAACAGCTTCCTCGCTATCTCTGACAGTCAGAGTCGCTAACTGCCAAACGGTACTACCAACGTTGATCCGACTTCAGACCACACGTATGCGCAGCTATCAGCACTGTTCACACTGACCAACTAGTTCAGGGCGATAGCTGTCGACTTGTTGGACTCTGCACCAGATTCCTCTTCCGCTTTCATTCATTTTCTTTTCTTTTCTCTCTCTTGTTTTGTTTAGTTCCGACATCTCTTCCCTATCTTCTTCTCTCCTCCTCCTCCTAGCCCCCCCCCCCCACACACACACACACACACACACACAGACACCAGTGGTCTCACAGAGGGGCGAAGCGTTGCACCAGCTAGAATGACATCATCCTTCCTCACGATGTTTATTGGATCTCTCTCTCTCTCTCTCTCTCTCTCTCTCTCTCTCTCTCTCTCTCTCTCTCTCTCTCTCTCTCTCTCTCTCTCCCACATTGGTGTCTTACCTCAGCACGAGCATTGCGCGAGATCAACGATGTCATCATTACACTTTTTGCCCTCACAGTGCGTCATGTGTTGTAACATGATGGTAAACTTTTCCTTCTTACTTATACATATATACATACAGTGCGTCATGTGTTGTAACATGATGGTAAACTGTTCCTTCTTTCTTATACATATATACATACAGTGCGTCATGTGTTGTAACATGATGGTAAACTGTTCCTTCTTTCTTATACATATATACATACAGTGCGTCATGTGTTGTAACATGATGGTAAACTGTTCCTTCTTTCTTATACATATATACATACAGTGTGTCATGTGTTGTAACATGATGGTAAACTTTTCCTTCTTTCTTATACATATATACATACAGTGCGTCATGTGTTGTAACATGATGGTAAACTTTTCCTTCTTTCTTATACATATATACATACAGTGCGTCATGTGTTGTAACATGATGGTAAAATTTTCCTTCTTATCTTGTTCACCAGTTTATGTATTCAACTGTGAATGTTACAGTGTTGGTGGGGATGACATAATTTACCCCCTTCTACGTCCATCTTTAACTTCCGGCCTTTGAGAATGATCTCTGTTGTCTGATATAATAACAACATGATAATACAATAAATGTTTTCAGGCTAGGAAAATACCAGTCTTCTTTTCATGCTATTCTGATTACTTATTCGTGTAGTAATTTTTATTAATTCGTTTATTTATTCAATGATTGATTATTTATTTATTGATTCATGTACTTATTCATTCATACATTCATTCGGTTATTGAATAATTTAGTAATCGTTTAGTTGTTTTGGACATTTTTAGCGTATTATCATTACGTTTTCCAACTGCCATGATTGTTTCTTATTTATGCCCAATCCTCGTTATATCACTACCCCCCCCCCACCCCCACACACATATACACACACATACACACATTGCGTGTGTGTCTGTGTGTGACTGTGTCTGTAGGTGTGCCTGTGTGTATGAGCGTGCGCAGCAGTTGCTTGGTTCAGGAGTTTCAGTTTCCACTTTCCTGTGCCGGGCCAGTTCCGCTGATCGCTGAACCTGATAGCAACCCCCGCCACCTGCATTTGGCGGATGCCTTCCACACTTCACCCGCCCTGGTGATAAGTCGATGGACACACCCCATCAGTCTCTGGTGGTCTGTGGAACAGGCCGTGCCTTCTGTCAGGAAATAGCAGTCCTGATTTGTGGAC
>NC_134876.1:101594167-101596667 GCF_041734735.1 Babylonia areolata | reverse complement strand
TGAACGCTTTCAAGACAAAGTTTAGCAAACACGTTTATTTTGTATGTGGTAAACAAATCACACGAAATCATATTTTGTTTCGGTGTCAAATCATAAACAGGTTACTTCCAAAGAAATGTAAAGCTAGAAAATTCTCAGAACAAAATATAAAAGAAATAATGTCCAACCAGTTATTTTTGATTGAACTTGCTGAATCCCTGTTACATAGTCCAATTGGAGTGTTTTTATGATGCGACCTTGCCAACATTCGGTTTTAATTTCTATTGTAGTTTATGATGTTAATTGCTGTTACACAGATATTTATGAATTGTTGATTCCATTGTTCTAGTTTATCCATTCTCTGTATATCCCCTTCAATCCACATTTCCTTATCCCAGTCTCACACACACACACATACACACATGACACGTCTAATACCACTCAAAGTGAAAAGACGTTGTATTAAAGAAGTCTTTCAACATTCCCTTCATTCATTCATTCATTCATTCATTCATTCATTCACTCATTCACACACAATGGTCTGTCAACATTCCCTTCCTTTACTCGTTCATTTCATTTCATTTTATTCATTCATTCATTTATTCGCATATTCATTCTTTCTTTCTTTCTTTTGTTCCTGTCTATATTTGACATTTGATTTTGATCTTGTTTTGGTGTTTTGGACAGCCTGTGTGACTCAGCATGTCACTGGAGAAACCAAAATGCGTAATTGTACATTTCTTTCCCGCTCTACGCTGATTGGGCAGTGTCAGTGTTCATTGAGACAGCAGGTCGGTAACAGTCTGGAACAGAAAATCTTGAAATCACGCTGCCAATTCCAGAACGCTTGCCTTTCCACCCCCACTCCCCCACGTATTTTAGCAACAATGAAAGGCGAATCTTTCCGGAAGTGCATGGGAGGTGGTAGATAGTGCTTTCTTGTTATCTCTGGCAGTCAGCGTCCCACGAGGGAATAGACCAGCCTGCCGACGATTGACCTACATGAGTAGATCCGACCTAAACCCGGCAACTTGTATGCAGAGCAAATAACAATTTCCCCTCTCTGACCAGTTCCGGGTGATGGCTGTCGACATTTGGACTTTGTGCGGGAGATCTTCTTCGGCTCTGTTTCTTTACTTTCACTGTGCAGGCGTCTCCATTTATCGTCCCCCCCCCCCTCACCCCCGCCCCTCCCCTAGCCCCCGCCTCCCTGGTCCCCCTCCACCCCCCGCCCCCCACTCCCCCCCTCACACACACTAGTGGTATTTCAGCAGCATGAGCTTTGTACCAGTATGAATGTCGTCATCAGTGCTACTTTTCTTTCCTTGCGGTACGTAGAATACAAAACCAGGTGACTCATACTAGCTCACTGCCTTTTGTCCAAATAGGTTTGTTTCATTTCTTATCGAATTCTGATTCGTAGATTTCTGTTTATTTCTGTGTCTCAATATCTTTTTCACTGAAGGCGGACGGGATGATGCTGAACAACTAGTGCCAAATTTAGCAAGATGAACTTGCATCAACAACTAGTTTTGCAATACACAACTCCCGGAAATGAGTGGGAGAGAATGAAACAAATAAAGATGATAAAACAAAGGACTTAAAAGGATGACACACACAAAAAACAAAGGCATAATTTATTAAATAAAGAGTAACAAATCAAGAAATAAAGAGAGATAAAAAGTAGGAAAAGAAGGAAGGAAGGAAGCAAGGTAGAAAAAAAAGGAAAAAAAAGAGAGAAGAATGGGGAAAGAAAGAAAATGACAAGCAGGAGCAGCAGTAATGGTAACAACAACAACAACGATGCCAACAACAACAATAACGATAACAACAACAACGATAACAACAACAACAATGATACCAACAACAACAATAACGATAACAACAACAACGATACCAACAACAACAATGATACCAACAACAACAACGATACCAACAACAACAATGATACCAACAACAACAATGATACCAACAACAACAACGATACCAACAACAACAACAACAACGATACCAACAACAACAATGATACCAACAACAACAATGATACCAACAACAACAACGATACCAACAACAACAATGATACCAACAACAACAATGATACCAACAACAACAACGATACCAACAACAACAACGATACCAACAACAACAACAATAACGATAACAACAACAACGATACCAACAACAACAATGATACCAACAACAACAATGATATCAACAACAACAACGATACCAACAACAACAATAACGATAACAACAACAACGATAACAACAACAACAATGATACCAACAACAACAATAACGATAACAACAACAACGATACCAACAACAACAATGATACCAACAACAACAATGATACCAACAACAACAACGATACCAACAACAACAATGATACCAACAACAACAATGATACCAACAACAACAATAACGATAACAACAACAACGATACCAACAACAACAACAATAACAACAACGATAACAACAACGATAACAACAACAACAACGATAACAACAACAACAACGA
>NC_134876.1:101581667-101589167 GCF_041734735.1 Babylonia areolata | reverse complement strand
TTTTTTGTACATTTTTTTTGGTTTTAATTCATAGTTTTGTTACAACAAGAACAACAATAGTGATAAAACAATACTAATATTGATAGCGATGCTAATGATGACAGTTATAATGATCATAATGATGATGAAAATAGTAAAATGATATCAATAAAAATGACAGTCATCATCATCATAATCATCACTATCACCATTATCATTATCATTAGCATCATCATCATAATCATGGTACTCAAAAAGCGCTAAGACATGTTATTGTGCCACTCACTACACACTCAAGCTCGCACGTTAAACACACACACACACACACACACACACACACACACACACACACACACACACACACAGTGACTCCAGAGTATGGATGATGTGAATACGCTCTCCCCTGAGTGGTGCAGCCTGAATGCCAGACCAACAACACACAGGACACAATCCGTCAGTCAGGCATTCAAAGCGTTACAGCGCGCTGGGTTTATGGCTATGTCAGGTGTCTGCTTTTAAAGTGGAGATTCCCCGCATACATGAGGAAGATGGCAGAATGGTTAAAACGTTTTCCTGCCAACACAGTGTTCATTAGGGGCTGAGGGTTGATTCCCACTCCCGACTTGTTTTTTTTTTGTTTTGTTTGTGTTTGTGTGTGTGTGTGTGTGTGTGTGTGTGTGTGTGTGTGTGTGTGTGTGTGTGTATGCCAAGAGTTGACTTAATCAAGATTTTGCGCATTTTAAATATTACTACTATTAGTAGTAGTATTTTTATGTATTTATGTATTATTTATTTATTTATTATTTTATTTTATTTTATTTCATTTAGGTTTTTAATATTTAAAAAAAAAGTTATTTTTATTTATTTTATATTTTCTCAAGACCTGACTGAGCGCGTTGGGTTACGCTGCTGGTCAGGCATCTGCCTGGCAGATGTGGTGTAGCGTATATGGATTTGACCGAACGCAGTGACGTCTCCTTGAGCTACTGATACTGATACTCCAACGCCGGTTTGACTAGAAAATCAGAGCGTCTAGTTATTCGTACCAGACCATAAACCGACTTCAACACGCATTTGGCGCACTGAAGAAAGGCAATGAAAGTGTTGTCTTCTGGCAAGATTCCGTTGAAGCAATTCACTCGGACAGATGAAAAAAAAACAAAGCAAAAAAACAACAACAAACAAACAAAAACAACAACAAAAAACATGCACTCCAGGTGTGACCAGCGTGCTAGGATATGATACTGGTTAGACATCTGCCCAGCAGAAGTGGTGCAGCGTATATGGATTTGTCCCAACGCAGTGAAAACTCCATACATAACCCTCTTCAACAATCCATTTGACGCCCATCAATTCTCGAATTCCTTGTGGGGCAAGCATTCACATGCCAACTAAGCAGACTGAAAGGTTGCGACGAGTCAGCATGCAAAGGACGAAAAAAACAAAAAAACAAAACAAAACAAAAACAACAAAAAACAAAACAAAAAAAACAAACAAAAAAACGATCAATACGGTTTACGGGTTAATAAAGATTGACGACCCATTCCCAAGCGTGTTTTTTGATAATCTGGTGATTCTTTCAATATTGCGATTGATAGATTGGAATCATGAATGATCTCCTCTTTAGCGTCCACCGCATGCTTTGCATGGAACTTTACATACACGAGCTCTGTTACCCTCACTGTTTCTTATCGTCTGGTCGAGTCATGATTTTCGTCTTGATCTGATACTTGCTGGAGTGAGTGTAGCCCTCTTGTTATTCTGAGTAGGTCTAGGCAGTTCAGAATTTACTGTGTTTGCATAAAATTCAACTCAACTCGGAGGACGCCATTTGCAAAAGGGAAGCAACTCGAGGAGTCTCAGTGTTGCCACATGTTGAAGGGAGCGGTTTTTTGTTGTTGTTGTTTTTGTTTGTTTAGTTGGTTGTTTTTTTTGTTTTTTTTTGTTTTGTTTTTACACTGGCTTACCAACCACATTTGTAAAATCAGGACCTCCAGTTCATGTTTTGAGATTGGATGAACACCCAGCACCTAATTTAAGCCTACGTATATCCACTCCGGTGTGACACACAAGTACATTTCTTTATCTGTGGAATGGTGTAGCACACAAGTACATTTCTTTATCTGTGGAATGGTGTAACACACAAGTACATTTCTTTATCTTTGGAATAGTGTAACACACAAGTACATTTCTGTATCTGTGGAATGGTGTAACACACAAGTACATTTCTTTATCTGTGGAATGGTGTAACACACAAGTACATTTCTTTATCTGTGGAATGGTGTAACACACAAGTACATTTCTTTATCTATGGAATGGTGTAACACACAAGTACATTTCTTTATCTATGGAATGGTGTAACAGACAAGTACATTTCTTTATCTGTGGAATGGTGTGACACACAAGTACATTTCTTTCTCTATGGAATGGTGTAACGCACAAGTACATTTCTTTATCTATGGAATGGTGTAACAGACAAGTACATTACTTTATCTGTGGAATGGTGTAACAGACAAGTACATTTCTTTATCTGTGGAATGGTGTGACACACAAGTACATTTCTTTATCTATGGAATGGTGTAACGCACAAATACATTTCTTTATCTATGGAATGGTGTAACAGACAAGTACATTTCTTTATCTGTGGAATGGTGTAACAGACAAGTACATTTCTTTATCTGTGGAATGGTGTGACAGACATTTCTTTATCTATGGAATGGTGTGACACACATTTCTTTATCTATGGAATGGTGTGACACACATTTCTTTATCTGTGGAATGGTGTAACACACAAGTACATTTCTTTATCTGTGGAATGGTGCAACAGACAAGTACATTTCTTTATCTATGGAATGGTGTGACACACATTTCTTTATCTATGGAATGGTGTGACACACATTTCTTTATCTGTGGAATGGTGTAACACACAAGTACATTTCTGTATCTATGGAATGGTGCAACAGACAAGTACATTTCTTTATCTATGGAATAGTGTAACACACAAGTACATTTCTGTATCTGTGGAATGGTGTAACACACAAGTACATTTCTTTATCTGTGGAATGGTGCAACAGACAAGTACATTTCTTTATCTATGGAATAGTGTAACACACAAGTATATTTCTTTATCTGTGGAATGGTGTAACACACAAGTACATTTCTTTATCTATGGAATGGTGTAACACACAAGTACATTTCTGTATCTGTGGAATAGTGTAACACACAAGTACATTTCTGTATCTGTGGAATGGTGTAACACACAAGTACATTTCTGTATCTGTGGAATAGTGTAACACACAAGTACATTTCTTTATCTGTGGAATAGTGTAACACACAAGTACATTTCTTTATCTATGGAATGGTGTAACACACAAGTACATTTCTGTATCTGTGGAATGGTGTAACACACAAGTACATTTCTGTATCTGTGGAATAGTGTAACACACAAGTACATTTCTGTATCTGTGGAATAGTGTAACACACAAGTACATTTCTTTATCTGTGGAATAGTGTAACACACAAGTACATTTCTTTATCTATGGAATGGTGTAACACACAAGTACATTTCTGTATCTGTGGAATAGTGCAACACACAAGTACATTTCTGTATCTGTGGAATGGTGTAACACACAAGTACATTTCTGTATCTATGGAATGGTGTAACACACAAGTACATTTCTGTATCTATGGAATAGTGTAACACACAAGTACATTTCTTTATCTATGGAATGGTGTAACACACAAGTACATTTCTGTATCTGTGGAATGGTGTAACACACAAGTACATTTCTGTATCTATGGAATAGTGTAACACACAAGTACATTTCTGTATCTATGGAATGGTGTAACACACAAGTACATTTCTTTATCTGTGGAATGGTGTAGCACACAAGTACATTTCTGTATCTATGGAATAGTGTAACACACAAGTACATTTCTTTATCTATGGAATGGTGTGACACACAAGTACATTTCTGTATCTATGGAATGGTGTAACACACAAGTACATTTCTTTATCTATGGAATGGTGTAACAGACAAGTACATTACTTTATCTGTGGAATGGTGTAACAGACAAGTACATTTCTTTATCTGTGGAATGGTGTGACACACAAGTACATTTCTTTATCTATGGAATGGTGTAACGCACAAATACATTTCTTTATCTATGGAATGGTGTAACAGACAAGTACATTTCTTTATCTGTGGAATGGTGTAACAGACAAGTACATTTCTTTATCTGTGGAATGGTGTGACAGACATTTCTTTATCTATGGAATGGTGTGACACACATTTCTTTATCTATGGAATGGTGTGACACACATTTCTTTATCTGTGGAATGGTGTAACACACAAGTACATTTCTTTATCTGTGGAATGGTGCAACAGACAAGTACATTTCTTTATCTATGGAATGGTGTGACACACATTTCTTTATCTATGGAATGGTGTGACACACATTTCTTTATCTGTGGAATGGTGTAACACACAAGTACATTTCTGTATCTATGGAATGGTGCAACAGACAAGTACATTTCTTTATCTATGGAATAGTGTAACACACAAGTACATTTCTGTATCTGTGGAATGGTGTAACACACAAGTACATTTCTTTATCTGTGGAATGGTGCAACAGACAAGTACATTTCTTTATCTATGGAATAGTGTAACACACAAGTATATTTCTTTATCTGTGGAATGGTGTAACACACAAGTACATTTCTTTATCTATGGAATGGTGTAACACACAAGTACATTTCTGTATCTGTGGAATAGTGTAACACACAAGTACATTTCTGTATCTGTGGAATGGTGTAACACACAAGTACATTTCTGTATCTGTGGAATAGTGTAACACACAAGTACATTTCTTTATCTGTGGAATAGTGTAACACACAAGTACATTTCTTTATCTATGGAATGGTGTAACACACAAGTACATTTCTGTATCTGTGGAATGGTGTAACACACAAGTACATTTCTGTATCTGTGGAATAGTGTAACACACAAGTACATTTCTGTATCTGTGGAATAGTGTAACACACAAGTACATTTCTTTATCTGTGGAATAGTGTAACACACAAGTACATTTCTTTATCTATGGAATGGTGTAACACACAAGTACATTTCTGTATCTGTGGAATAGTGCAACACACAAGTACATTTCTGTATCTGTGGAATGGTGTAACACACAAGTACATTTCTGTATCTATGGAATGGTGTAACACACAAGTACATTTCTGTATCTATGGAATAGTGTAACACACAAGTACATTTCTTTATCTATGGAATGGTGTAACACACAAGTACATTTCTGTATCTGTGGAATGGTGTAACACACAAGTACATTTCTGTATCTATGGAATAGTGTAACACACAAGTACATTTCTGTATCTATGGAATGGTGTAACACACAAGTACATTTCTTTATCTGTGGAATGGTGTAGCACACAAGTACATTTCTGTATCTATGGAATAGTGTAACACACAAGTACATTTCTTTATCTATGGAATGGTGTGACACACAAGTACATTTCTTTATCTATGGAATGGTGTAACACACAAGTACATTTCTAAAGAAAGGAATGATTTTTGGTCATGGCTGCCTGCACGGCGGGGTAAAAAACGCTCGTACACGTAAAAGCCCACTCGTGTACATACGAGTGAACGTAGGAGTTGCAACCCACGAACGAAGAAGAAGAAGAAAAAGAAGAAGAAGGTAAAATATATGAAGGTCTGGCCCTTTGATGATGTACGGATTGCAAAGTGGAGACGCCGTAGCAGAATCGGTTAAGTGTCGGACTCACGATTCAGTGTTCACCAGTGATGAGGGTCGGAGACCTCGTTTCGGCATGGTGTTGCGTCAGTAAAAAGGCACTTTACTCCGGTTTGTCTCACTCCGGAGACCCAGATGTGAAATGGTACCTGGTACCAAACGGCAGCTGTCCGCCGATCGGCTCCATCCAGGTAGACAGCCTGTTGTGCAAATGATTCCGTTTGTGTAAAACGCTTGGAGCTTGGTCGCCGACCGAGGATAGGCGTTATGTCAGTACTCATGATTTACCGTCGTCTCGGTTGTGGAAGGTTTGAACGAAGGGAGAGGATTGGGCCCCGCATTCCCATGCCCAGCCCTGGACACAGTGGATGTGACTTCAATACACCTGAAGGCCGTTACAGGCGATGGGACCTTTAAGGGCTTTTTTTTTTCTTTTTTTGTCATTTGTTTTTGTTTTGTGTTTTTGTTTAATTTTTTGTTTGTTTTTTAATGCCCCATCATCTGCACCGTTTCAGTGGCATTACTCCCACGCCGCTCATTTAGATTCCCCCATACACGGCCACACCCGGGTTCGTCCGTCACAGGTCCACCAACGGCAGTCCACAGGGAACCATCGATGTTAGGTTGCCAGGAGGCCACACACCAGAGGAGACCCTGCGCTGCTGCTGAGTCACTTCGGTGGTGATCAGTGGTGCCTGTTCTGATTTAACGTACTTAGGACACCACCTACTAAGCCCCCTGCTAACGACAATAATGGCTTAGTCGCAGAGCCAGACTGAGTGAGCGTCCCTCCCAGAGTGGAGACCGCCACCATGTCCTTCCAACAACAGCCCCCCATGAATCTGCCGACACTGAAGACATTGACAAGACTCACCCCAAGCACAGAAGTGAAGGGGTATCGAAACTGAGGTCACCATGAGAGCAGGGCATGAAAGGCCACAGACTTTGAGACTTCTTTTGTTTATATTGATGATGATAGAGGAGGAGGAGGACGATGGCGATGTTGCTATGGAGGTCCATTTTGGTTTGGGACTGCGTGACAAGGCTGTACTCTACGCTTCCTGTCAAAATGTTATCCTGGCGTTAACCAGGCCCGATAGATACAGACACTTGCAGTGTTGGTGAGGTAATTAGAGCAACACACCCAAAGACGCATCCTTGAAGTGGATGACACTCGACTGTGTGGTCCCACTCTCCCCATTTAAGCCACAGCACACTCAACTCTGGGTAGGAGCCGGCCACGGGCCGAAAAAACACCTCCGCTTGGATTCGAACCCGCGTCCTCCCAGCCGTCAGTCCGCGACGCTAACCACTTCGCCACGGCAGCTGGTACCTTTAGGTTTGATTAGTGTGACGTGCATATACCGTCTGTAACCCTCATATAGCCTGTACCGTTTTGGTGGATTAATGGATTTGTTCCCCTGTTGATTCGATGTTCGATGGAGTGAGAGTAACCGCCCTTCACTGGTTTGACCTTTTGGTTTGTATCCCGTGGAGTGCAGTGAGCTACTTACGTACATTTTCATTTCTGACCCTAAATCTGTCTCACACGGCGCAGACTTATTGATCGAATACAAATCCTCGAAACACCGTTGAAAGGCTTAGACAGGGCAGACTGACGGCCCGATACTGTCTCTTTTATCTGTCTGTCTCTGTCTCTCTCTCCTTCACTCAGGGTGGTCCAGGCATTGAGGTGGATTTGGCTGTGGTTTAAAATGCAAAGTCATTATGGTGCGTTCTGGAGTC
>NC_134876.1:101526667-101529167 GCF_041734735.1 Babylonia areolata | reverse complement strand
ACACGCACACACACACACACACACACACACACACACACACACACACACACACACACACACACACACACACACACACACACACACACACACACCTGGCAGACCTGGCGGAATCTGCTGATTGAACAGTCCTTTTCTGTGTGTGCTGGCGGCGCCCGCCCTGATATGATGAGAGTGAAGACGAGGAAGAAGACAGTCTCTGCTCAGTACATGTGTGTGTGTGTGTGTGTGTGTGTGTGTGTGTGTGTGTGTGTGTGTGTGTGTGTGTGTGTGTGTGTGTGTGTGTGTGTGTGTGTGTGTGTGTGATTATAACTGTGCTTTGGCGAAAAAAAGCTAGAGGGTTTCTTGCCCAAAGCCATGGAAGGCGAGGGAAGGCTTGTTGCTTCACAACTGTGTGTTGGTTTAAACAAATCTTTATTCACTAAACATGTCATACATGTACACGTAACAACGTGTACAACAAGCTAACAGCAGAAATGTGATTATTTTCATTAGTTTCGTTTGACGGCTGGGGAACCTACATAAATGCAATTATGTTGAAATATATGTTTTCCTACCGCATATAAATGACAGCCATTGCAGTCATTATTTCTTTGAGGACTGGATGTGAGTGATTTAGAGACAGGAACGGACGCCAACTCTGAGAAGTGGTAGTGAATGACCAGAATTCATCGAAATAGTGCGGTGGGCCTCGGTGACTTGTTTGTTGGGCTGTGTGTTGTGGAGCGGTGGACAGGTGGTAATACATACGTGTATTAAGGGAGTGTCCTCGAGTTCAGGTTCCACGTACTGATCGGGATTTTTGTATCCTCCTTCACTACACCTGGAGTGGTACTCTGGGTGAGGCATGTATGTGCAGTCGTGTGTTTGTGTTTGTACGTGTGTGCGTGCGTGCGTGCGTGTGTGTGTATATGTGTGTGTGTGTGTGTGTGTGTGTGTGTGTGCGTGTGTGTGTGTGTGTGTGTGTGTGTGTGTGTGTGTGTGTGTATGTGTGTGTGTGTGTGTGTGTGTGTGTGTGTGTGTGTGTGTGTGTGTGTGTGTGTGTGTGTGTGTGTGTGTGTGTTGATCACCCTGTCCTCACTCTCCAGCTTCATAACTGAGAAACGATCTGTCTGTCCCTGTCCGTGCAAGTTACCACGCGATCAATCACCCGCGTGTTAGACAGGCACTCGGGCATCTGTGCACACATATACAATGACACACACACACACACACACACACACACACACACACACACACACACACACACACACACACACACACACAGAGAGAGAGAGAGAGAGAGAGAGAGAGAGAGAGAGAGAGAGAGAGAGAGAGAGAGAGAGAGAGATGACAATGACAAATGTTTTATTGAGGGTAGAATGGGTAAGCTGGAAGCTTCTTTACACCATGCCCTCACACACGCATACACACACATATATACATTGTAATAAATGAAATAAGTATGAATAATAAATGACATAGAACAAACCAAAGAGATAATAATAGTTACATAAATGGATGAATCAAAGAAACATGAAAATCATACAAAACATTACCACATGAAAATCTTCAAACACACACGTGTGTGTACCGTGACACAGGCATCATACACATAATCTCGAACAAGTACACAGTGATACACACGCATACTTACACTCGCCGATTTTCCTTGCTTACACACTGTTGGAGAACAATTAATCAAAGTACGTTGGCTTACTAGGATCTCATCATATGCTTTGATTTTGCTGGTACTAATTACATTTGTTGCATCAGATATTTTTGATACGCTTTTTTGAAAGATACTATGGTAGATCTATTTCTAAGATACTCGGGGATTTCATTCCACAGTTTACCACCAGAATAAGTGAGAGAGGACATGAAAAGGTTAGTTCTGGGACGAGGGGTAAAAATGGTACTCTTGCTACGAATGATTCTTTCCGGGAATTTCCTATAAAGATAGGGCGGTGCAAATCTCTTCATAATTTTTAACATAAAACCACCCTTGCTAAAGTGGCATTTAAATGAAAGGGGAGAATATTTAGTTCAACATAGTCATTTGCTTGAATAGAATATTTAAGGAGAATGAGCTTAAGGGAACGTCTGTATATACTTTCAAGAGGTTTTAAGCATTTTTTTACTAGCCCCGTCCCAGCATGTTGATGCATAGTCAATATCTGGTTGGATGTATGCATGAAAAAATAATTTACGGGTATGTTGATTAAGGAAATGCTTAATTCTATTGAGCTGAAATACTTTTTTCGATAACTTCTTGCATAAAGCAGAGATATGATAAGACCAGGAAAGGTTATTGTCAAGTGTAAGACAAAGTAGTCTATAACAACTAACTTTCAGCAAATCATTATCAAGTACCTTGAGCCCTTTTATTTTAGAACTGATATTTTGTCGTTTTTGTCTGGTTGTGATTAACATAAATTTAGACTTCTGTGGGTGAATTGCCATGTGGTTCATTTCAGTCCAGTTTATAAGTTTATCAATATCGCTCTGCAACTTAGGCATACTG
>NC_134876.1:101516667-101521667 GCF_041734735.1 Babylonia areolata | reverse complement strand
GCCACACCCTCATATCATGTGATTCCCCCCTCACACCCGCCACACCCTCATATCATGTGATTCCCCTGACACCCTCATATCATGTGATTCCCCCCTCACACCCACCACACCCTCATATCATGTGATTCCCCTGACACCCTCATATCATGTGATTCCCCCCTCACACCCACCACACCCTCATATCATGTGATTCCCCCTCACACCCACCACACCCTCATATCATGTGATTCCCCTCTCACACCCTCATATCATGTGATTCCCCCCTCACACCCGCCACACCCTCATATCATGTGATTCCCCCCTCACACCCGCCACACCCTCATATCATGTGATTCCCCTCACACCCGCCACACCCTCATATCATGTGATTCCCCCCTCACACCCGCCACACCCTCATATCATGTGATTCCCCTGACACCCTCATATCATGTGATTCCCCCCTCACACCCACCACACCCTCATATGATGTGATTCCCCCTCACACCCGCCACACCCTCATATCATGTGATTCCCCCCTCACACCCGCCACACCCTCATATCATGTGATTCCCCCCTCACACCCTGCTCTCCTCACCTCTCCTCCCTCAACACCCCCCACCCCCCATACCCCCTCCCTCACCCCCAACCTCGCCAGGGCAGCCAATGGCAGATCTTTGCTTCACAGCCCTGTCTGATAACTGGATCCTGGCACTGGTGGACTGCATGCAGCAGATGCGGAGCAGGATAGGGAATGACCGATATTTGAAGTCTTCTCTTTTATACAGAAGTGATATCACTGTGTCAAGCCTTGTCCTCGAGATAGAAGGTTTATGATCCGTCGCACAGACCGAGAGAGTAGGAAAGGCACAGCAGGAAGGGTACTGTTGCATGTAAAGAGCCTAGTGACATTAAGTAATGCGCACTAAAAGCCGTATGTGTGTGCGTGTGTGTGCATTTGCGTGTTTTTTCGTGTGTGTGTGCGTGTGTGTGTTAGTGTGTGTGTGTGTGTGTGTGTGTGTGTGTGTGTGTGTACGTGTGCGTGTGTGCGTGTACGTGTGCGTGTGTGCGTGAGAGAGAGAGAGAGAGAGAGAGGGAGACGCTTTGACACTGTAATGTCATTCGCCATGAGGTCCTTATGACATGGGTGAACGCATCAACATACTTTCAATTTATAACAAACCATTATGATAAACGAATGAAAAGGTGAAATGGGGAGAGAGAGAGAGAGAGAGAGAGAGAGAGAGAGAGAGAGCGAGAGAGAGAGAGAGAGCAAAACACTGAGAGAGAGAGAGAGAGAGAGAGAGAGAGAGAGAGAGAGATTCAAAGAGACGGGGGCAAACGGTGACAGAGACAGATATAAAAACTCACAAAGACAGAAACAAAGAGAAAGAGGGAGACAGACAGACAGACAGACAGAACAGACAGACAGACACAGACAGACAGACAGACAGATACAGGTATAGAGGAGGCAAACATAAAAGAAAAATGAATTCTGGATTTGTGAAAGACAGAAAGTGAAGTGTGTTTTCATGTTCTGACTCTGCTCGCAGATGTTCGCATTAAATGATTTTATCCATACACAGACACATACAAACACACGCACACGCGCGCACACACACACACACACACATACACACACATGAACATATCTACCCACAGACACACAAAGAAAAACTTTGGATACACAGACACACAGATACGCACACAAAATTAATGTACGAACACACAGTCACACAAACCCGCCAGCAACTCACACACGCTGACAGCACGCTCTCCACTCTTCTCAAAATCACCATATGCTGAACTTTCTCTCTCTCTCTCACGAAGACACACACACACACTCTCTCTCTCTCTCACTCACACACAGTCACTCAGAGACAGGCATGGAACTTCACACAAGCCAACATTACGAGTGATAAGTAAGAAACACGAACTGGGTGATTTGCCAGTCTTAACTTCTGGAAGGTGCCACAAGTCATCTTCTGAGAGCAGAGTTATGACGTCTTGAGTCAATTTCCTGGGGGTGGAGGGCGATGGGGGGGGGGAGGTTCACGTCTATTCTTGACAACATCAAAGCATAGATTACGGTGATTCCCTACAGCTAGGGGGAGAGGGAGGGGGAGGGGAGGGGGGCGTAGGCCGCCTGACCTTTTGAACGTGATGTGTTGGGTTCTCTTAAAGAATCTGATCGGATTCGTGTGTACTTTTAAGAGTGTTAAGTGTAATATAACTTAAGACTCGAGCTTCCACACGTATGTGCGTGTGTGGTTGTGTTTGAGTGCGTGCATGTAAATGTGTATTCGGTGTTTGCCTGTGTGTATATGTGTGCGCGTGTGTGTGAATGTAGGCGTGCGTGCATGTGCGCACACGTTCACCATAGTGTATTCATTTGAAGGCCTATGTTGATTTGCAAAGTGATGGTTGTTTCTACTTTGTTTTTTGTTTGTTTAGGGGGCGGGTCGTATTTCGCATGACCTTACGAGCATGTGTACGAGGCTGTGGATTCACTGGAATCGGATCGGATTCGTGTATAGTTTAAGAGTGTCAGGGCGTAAGACTCGAAGCTGCACTCGTGTGTGTGTGCGTGTGTATGTGTGTTTCTGTCTGTGTAAGTGCGTGTGTGTGTGCGTAAATACGTGTATGTGTCTTTTTGTGCTTGCCTTTATGTGTGTGTGCGCGGGCGTGTGTGTGATTGTTGGCGATTACATATCTATTTTCAGACAACACATTGTTTTGCAAAACGATGATGATCGGTTTTTGTTTTTTTAATTTATTTTATTTTTTTTTTTTTTTTTTTTTTTTATAGATTAGAAGATAGTCTGCGCATATGAACGAAAGAAAGAAATTCAACTGATATACATTCAGCACGAAACGGCCCACTACTCTCTGTCCGAGTTGATTTGGTGGGCGGGGTGCATGCAGAGTTAATGCCCATGTCGACAGGCTCACACCGCGATCGATGAAGTGACAATTGAGGAATATTCATAACCATGCATGCGCTCACCACTCTAACGGAAAACAAGGCATGTAATGGAGAAGGCTGTTCCCAGTGACACAAGATTAATTCGTGAAATAAGCCACACGAGGTTCCGCTGGTGATAAATGATTGCATTAACGGGTGGGTAAATACTCAGAAATGATTGCATTTGGGGCAGATAAACTTCGAGATATTTCTGTCAACAGCAGTTCGTGCATATTGTTTGATGTGTGATAATTTTGCTCGTGACAGGCTGATTATCCATGCACACATTTTTCCTTGCTCGCCAACAGTGAATGCCAGTACAAGATGCAAAAGAAATTGTATTCAAGAGATATATCGGCCAAGTGTGTATTATTGATAATCTATTGTGTGTAGAACAGAAAGTCTGACGTCGCATCCGCTTTCCCAAAGAAGTATGTTGAGGAAACAGTGACATTCATTTGGTGTGAACAGCTTCTATCTCAGGAGAGATAGAGGCAGAGCATGAGAGAAACATAATAGAATTGTATTTGCATTTGTATTTTTTTTTATCACAACAGATTTCTCCGTGTGAAGATCGGGCTGCGCGTCGCTATACTGAGAGCGCGTCGCTACACTGACAGCGTCACCCATTTTCTTGTATTTTTTTCCGGCGTGCAGTTTTTTGTTTCTGTTTTTCCTATGGTGTTAGGAGTCCAAAAAAAATGCATATTGATGCAGAAAAAAGTATAAATTGACTGAAATCAGCCGGTTTTTCTTCAAAATGGACACAGCCCGAAACACTGTTAAATGTACTTCCGTTACCTCGCGGTTTATGCACATGTAGGAATGCTGAAACCTTTTTTTTTTTCTTTCAAAATTCCTCGTCACCCCTCTCACAACCACCATGGGAACCGGACAACAGGGAGAACGAGGAGAAAGCAGAAAATGTAAAGGAGTTAGCTGCACCAGAAGATGTCAGTGACAGGAACAGCATGTTGACGTCATACCGTCTGCAACAACAGACCTCGGTGATTAGGATTGTGGCCATAGCTGTCGGTTTGGCTGATGAACGCCTACACTGACGCTTGTCTGTGAACTGCTCATTCAGTTATCTGGATTTCTGTGAGTTGTGACTTCCTCTCTTTTCAACATGTCTTCTTCTTCTTCTTCTTCTTCTCCTCCTCCTTCTTCTTCACATCCTCCTCCTCCTTCTTCTTTTTCTTCTTTTCAACTGCTGTTAATCTACAACATCAGTGTCTCAAGCACTTTCTGTATCGCGTTGTCCTTCAGTCACGCATTCAATGGTTCGGCGCCGCGATGGTCGACAGTTTTAGGCGAAAGGAATTACTGAATTCTCCTAGGAGTTCATGCTGCCAGCAACTGAAAGTCTGCCCAAGTTTTGTGGGTCTGTCTGGTGAACAAGTGTTTTATCCGTTTTTATCTGGGTGCATGGTGTTGGCCGTGTATTCAGTTAGCTATCTAACGTGTACTGGAGACAGTGACAGGTCTAGACTTTGACAGAACGAAAACGCAAGTCGTTCATAACGTTGGTTCACATCGGTAAAGTTTGAAAGTTGTTGTTCATGGCACTGAATCAATGTTTTTTTCTTTTCGTGTGTGTGTGTGTGTGTGTGTGTGTGTGTGTGTGTGTGTGTGTGTGTGTGTGTGTGTGTGAGTGAGTGAGCTACAGGATGACATAACGAAGCAAGAAATGTCTTCTCGCAATACATTGTAGTACGAGATGATTGTATCAACATGTTTGACAACTTTGATGTCTTCCTCAGAAGATAATTATGCTGTATTGAAGTTAAAGACATAATGGTCAAGGGAGACGCAGTAAAGGTAGTGAGGTTTAAGCTTTCAATTATGATCGGGTTGCCTTGTAATTTTTGCAGCGAAAAGTAAGTCTGATAACCGGTTAGGGTTTCCCAAAATCCATGCTATTTCTTACCGCTGTGGGCAAGTCGTATCACAAATTTCACGTTGCTAGGATCGTTTATCGTTTATGCAACGCAAACCAGATTCTTGATTTATTGTATTTACAAAATATATTTGACAGTTAGTTTACAACTGGGCAATG
>NC_134876.1:101506667-101509167 GCF_041734735.1 Babylonia areolata | reverse complement strand
CGAGTGGTTAAAGCGTTGGACTTTCAATCTGACGGACCCGGGTTCGAATTTCGGTGACGGCGCCTGGTGGGAAAAAGGGTAGAGATTTTTCCGATCTCCCAGGTCAACATATGTGCAGACCTGCTAGTGCCTGAACCCTCTTCGCGTGTATACGCAAGCAGAAGATCAAATACGCACGTTAAATATTATGTAATCCATGTCAGCGTTCGGTGGGTTATGGAAACAAGAACATACCCAGCATGCACCCCCCCGAGAACGGAGTATGGCTGCCTACATGGCGGGGTAAATAAAACGAAACGGTCATACACGTAAAAGGTTACATGTCTGTATGAGTGTGTATGTGTGGGTAATTTAAATCTAATTGAATGACACAGGAAACGAATGATGAGCGCCCAGTGGCAGCCGTCAGTCGGCTCTACCCAGGTAGGCAGCCTGTTGTGCAAATGACCCCGTGTTTGTAAAGCGCTTAGAGCTTGGTCACCGACCGAAGGTAGGCGCTATATAAATATCCATATCAATCAATCGAATGACTTGCAGTCATAGACATAGAAAGTAGAAATGAATTCAACGGCATCGACATAATATTACTGCATGGGCCTGACCTTTCCATGGTACGTTTTGGTCGTTCTATAGGGATCAATTTCATGAAAGACACCGCCGCAAGAAAAGACTGCATTAAACCACAGATTAGGCTTTCGTAAGAGAAGGAGGAAGAGGAAGAATAAAAAGCAGGGTGTAAAAGCAGGTTGAAGGGGATGGGGTGGGGTTGTCGAGGGGGTGGAGACTGATAATGGCTGACGTCAGATGCACTCAGTAGAAAGAGGCCACCCCAAAATGTACAGGGGGGCGGGTGGTTGGGGACGAGGCAATTTCGGGTGAAGAAAGAGAGTGTAGGCAGCAGTTCTGATTAGACTTGATGCAGCAGGGAATGGTGGGTGTGACATTCTGTACTGCCTGGGCCATTATTGAGGGAGGGGGTAGGGGAGGGCAGGGGGTGGGTGGGGGGTGGGGGCTATCAGTGTTTGGGGAAAACAACAACAACAACAACAACAACAAAACACACCTCTGCAGCTTTCCCGTCTGTCACGCGCAATGCACATTTGTACATCACGCCCCATCCATCTTCTACCTTTCGTTTTTCCAGTGTGGGGAGGGGGGGTGCGTTTCTGTTTGTGTGTGTGTGTATAGGGGGAAGTGTGTGTGTGTGTGTGTGTGTGTGTGTGTGTGTGTGTGTGTGTGTGTGTGTGTGTGTGTGTGTGTGTGTGTGTGTGTGTGTGTGCGTGTGTGAGTCTTTGTGTGTGTGTGTGTGTGTGTGTGTGTGTGTGTGTGTGTGTGTGTGTGTGTTTGCGTGCGTGTGTGGTTATAATTATCTGTTTCTTCAAGTAGGAATGCAAGGCGCACGCGAGAATGGACAACAGAGTCGGTGGCAGGGAGAGAGAGAGAGGTCGGATTTGTTATACATGTTATATCAGGTTGTATTTTGTGTTTCTTGTGTTGTGGTTTTTGTCAATGCTTCTAGAGTTCTTGTGGAACCTCGGCCATATTTCTAATTCAAAGCCTTCTGTTTTATTTATTGTCATGAAACGAATGACGGAACCAACATAGTAATACAAAAAGGAAAAGAATTAAAAATTTTTTTTTTTTTTCAATATGATCCTGATATAATTAGGTATCTGAATGTCCAGTTTTATTGCGGAAACGAAAACCAAACCCCTCGGGGGTTGAAAAGAGGGTCAGTAAAATAAGAAGAAAAAAAGAAAAAAAGAAAAGAAAAAAAAGATATTGAGTTAAATTATGAAATGAAATGAAGCGAGAAAGAAAGGTTGGAAAGAAACTGGAAGGGGACAACATCAAAGGCGGGAAGAAAAAACCTGGTGCAGAAAGGTATGAGGCCAGCATAGCAGATAAATGTGCTGTAATAATTATATTGGGCGACAGGGGCGTGGGGGAGGAGGGAGTGGGGGGAGACACACTGAGGGATATCAATGGAGAAAGATAAAGGAGAGAGAGGGGGGGGGAGGGCAGAGAGAAAGAGACAAATAGAGAGAGCGAGAGAGAGAGAGGGGGGGGGAGGGCAGAGAGAAAGAGACAAATAGAGAGAGCGAGAGAGCGAGAAAGAGAAACCGATTTTTTACTAAAGGATGACGATTCTGGGCATGGCCTATTTTTGTATCTGTCCTTGTAAGCTAATCGAGAGAGACAGAGAGAGAGAGAGACGGACAGACAGACAGACAGACAGAGAGAGACAGAGAGAGATAATTTTTACTAAAGGATTAAGATTTTAGACAAGGCCTAGTTTTCCAATCTGTTCTTGTTAAGAGAGAGAGAAAGAGAGAAGGAGGGAGAGAGAGTGAGAGACAGACAGAGAGACAGACAGACAGACAAATACAGAGACAGAGACAGCGACAGAACGCAGTGAAATGCAGCCCTTCAGTATTGCGATATTTCCTCCCCCTCCTCCCCCTTCTTCTCCTTATTTTTTCTTCTCTCCAGCATGTTT
>NC_134876.1:101496667-101501667 GCF_041734735.1 Babylonia areolata | reverse complement strand
TGCTTGAATCCTTACAACTTGCTAATAAAACTGTTATTTCCTTTTTGACCGTCTGGTAATTATGTCTAACAGGTTGAGAGGATTCCTCTAGACACATGAGAATTTCAGTTCTCCCTTTATTTGATTGGTTTTTAGCATTATTTCTTTTCTTTAAATGTGATCTTTGCTTTCCCCCACTTTCTCCTTGAATCTGCCTCTGTGCGTGAGCACGCGCGCGAGAGAGCGTTCGTGTGTGTGTGTGTGTGTGTGTGTGTGTGTGTGTGAGTGTGTGTGTGTGTGTGTGTGTGTGTGTGTGTGTGTGTGTGTGTGTGTATGTGTTTACACATATGTTTACATATGTTTACATGTGTTTACACATGTGTTTACACCAGTTCATGACTAGTCTTTCCCAAAAACCCTCCCCCCTCACTCCCCCCCCTCCACACCCCAACTCTCCCTCTCCTACTCTACATACATTGGATGGTGTTGGAGAACAAGGAAGCTGAGAGTGCTTATGGATAGGTTTTAAAAAAGATGAGCTTTTAGTGATGAGCGGAAAGCAGAAATAGAATCAGACGCACGGATATGATGAGGAAGGTTGTTCCAGATGTGAGGAGCAGGAAAAAAAGAACGTTTAATTTCTTATGTTGTTTTTATTGCTTTTTATTCAAGAAGCCACGGAGAAAGCATAGGTTGTTGTTGATGTTGTTGTTGTTCGAAGAGAGAAGGTTTTTTTGGTTTTGAGGGGTTTTATTTATTTTCCTATTTATTTATTTAATTTAATAACTAGACCCAATAATCTAGCCGTCACTTTTGGGAGGAAGGGATTTGTTGTTATTTTTGCTGGTTTTTTTTTTTTTTAGTTGAAGGCACGTTTTTTCCTTCTTCAATTTTCTTCTTTTTTTTTTTCTTCTTTTTTTTATTATTTTTTATTTATTTTTTTTTTTACTACACTCAGTTGGCCACCCATCACATGCAGGAAGAAGGGATTTGATTTTTTATTTGATTGGGGGGTTGGGGGGGGGGGGGGGGGGGGGGGGTGGGTTGATGGGGGGTAACTCTTTTTGTCTTCACTTTTAAAACAAGACTCCGGAAGCCAGCCACCACTCACTTGAAGAAGGGAAATTCCTTTGTTGCTTTTTAAAGATTTTTTTTCTTTTCTTTTATATCTTATTTTATTTCTTTATTATATCATTCTGTCTCTTTTTTGTGCACGGAAGGGGTGTGTGTGTGTGTCTGTTTTGTTTGTTTGTTGTTTTTATCCACGAGAACCAACAAGCTTTCCACCACACACAGGGAGAAGAAGGGAGGTGTTTGATTTGATTACATTTTAATTCAATCTCAAATCGGATTTGCCTTTTTCTTTTTTTTTTTTTTTTTCTTTTTGGTAACACTAGTTCCATCAGTATGGTACACCTTACATACTGAGTCAGCTAGATCCACGCGCTATACATAGGGAGTTGTCGATTATTATTGTTGTTGTTGTTGTTGTTGTTGTTTGTTACACTAGTTCTAATATGGTACGCCTTACATACTGAGTCAGAGGCACGCGCCATACACAGGGAGGAGAGATAGGTTGTTGGGTTTGTTTTTTGTTGTTTTTTGTTGTTTTTTTTGTTTTTCTTCTTTTTTTCACACAAGACCCAGTAAGCTATCCGTCACACACACACACACACACACACACACACACACACACACACACACACACACACACAGGAAGTTTTGTTTGTTTACAGAATACAGAATACTTTATCATCTCAACAAGATAAATTCATATGTGATGTAAAACAGAAAAAAAAGAAAAAGAAAGACTACAAGAAAATCACAGTCATTCAACATGTATATAGTTAAACCATATTAAGATGTCAACCAAGGGCAAACCATCATGACACATAATAATCACAGTAGACAACAACAGAAGCCCTTTGAAAGTAATTTAGATTTAATCATACATACACTATCACAGCCATACACACATGCAGTGATAATCACAGTTAAAGGATTGATATACTAGTATACTAAAAGTTAACACGGACATATAATACTAGTATGCAATCCACGCACATACATTCTGGCATTATTTCAGTCTTACATCTGATTATCAAGTACTCTTAGTTTGTTTTGTTTGTTTGTTGTTTCTTAAGGTGAAAGGTGCGTCTTCTTCTTCTTCTTTTTTTTCGCGGGAAGGGGGATCGGATTGTTTGTTGTTGCTGTGTGTTTCTTTCTTTGCTGCTGTTGTTTCTGTTGTGTGTTTGTTGTTGTTGTGTGTTTGTTGTTGTCTGTTTATTTGTTGTTTTTAACGAAAGACTCAGCATGTCACACACACACACACACACACACACGCACACACACACAAACCAAACAAACAACAACACACACACACACACACCAAACAAACAAAAAAACACACACACACACACACGCACACACACACAAACCAAACAAACAACAACACACACACACACACACGCACCCACACATCGAAGGATCCCCCCCCCCAACCCCAACCCCCAAGAGAGGACAGAGAGATAAGCAGTGGCCTCAAGGTTGGTAATTAGACTTATCGCTGACCGCTCACACTCAGTAAAACAGCTGGCTGTCTGGTCCTCCTGCAACCCTTGTCAGGCTGTTGGGAACTGTGAGGGTACGTTTATACTCCGTGTGTGTGTGTGTGTGTGTGTGTGTGTGTGTGTGTGTGTGTGTGTGACTGGGCTAAGGGCAACTTTAAGTTGAAAGGCTTGGCATGTGAATGGGCGTTTTCTGTTTTCGACTGTCTGTCTCTGTCTGTCTGTCTCTGTGTGTGTGTGTGTGTGTGTGTGTGTGTGTGTGTGTGTGTGTGTGTGTGTGTTCAGGGTGGAGACTGGATGTAAAAAAACAACAATAAACACACCAGTTATATATATATATATATATATCTTGTGAATGTTGTTGAATATTAGTGTTAACTATTTTTGGGTGGTATTGTCTTAACAGTTTTTGGTTGATCTGAATTGTCTGTTTACTGTGTCATGCCTTTCCTCAATGAATCCCCCTTCTGTAAGGGGCTCTGGCATTGTCTGAATAAAACATTCGTTCGTTTTTTCGTTCGTTCGTTCTGTCTACCTTCCTGTTAACTGAGCTCCCTACTGAGGACAGGAATGGCATGGTGACGGACCCAGTCACGGGCTGAACGTCTCGTGTGGAAGAGAGACCTCCAAACCAGTTCCTTCCAACAGAAATCCTCCTCAATCTGCCGACACCGAGGACTACAAGGAGTGTCGCTCCAAACCCGAAGAATAAATAAATGAATATATAGATAGACAAATACTTAGATAAATTTTTAAAAAAGACTAAAGAACATGAATTAAAAATAATCAATAAATACAATGAGAAATCAAGATAAAGAGATAAATATTTAGATAAATGAATACAGAAAAAAAATGAAATGAATAGATATAATAAGAAATCTAACTAAAATGCAAAATAAGACAGGAAGAGGGGGCAGTAGCATGTTACTGTAAAACATGCCAACTGTTTTCTTCTGTACATCCTATGATATATTCGGGGATGGTGATGGTGGTGGCAAAACCGCTTTTGACATCCACTAAGCTTTGGGACTGTGTTACTAAGTGGGTGAGGAGACAGACAGATAATGGAAGAAATATTTTTGCGAGTTCAGCTTGCAGTCTTCAGTCTCTCGCTCTCTCAGTAAACAAACAAAAAAAAAAAACAGACAAGGAATTTTCCCCTGAGCCAATTATAATTATTAAGACCAAGGAAAAAAAAAATCTTTCATTCACTCTCTTCATCCTGGAAAAAAATTAATCTTAAACACAGGAACAAATGTCTTGACTATCACAAGTCAATTTAAATTTTCTTTGCATAACCTGATGACCCAGTCCCAGGATCGCCTCAGTCCTAGGCCGGACAGCAGCCTACTCACAGTAGTGTCCACCCCACTCACTCGTGGGAAAACTCAGGCACCTCCTCAGTGAACATCCCAGTTCAAGGTCCCTCCACTCCGTGGCCAGTCAATATGGAGCCCTGACAACACTTTTTCCAGTTCTTAGCTCTCGGCACTCCATTTGAATTATTCCTTCTAGCTAATTCTCAATGTTCCCTTATTTTATTTTATTATAATTATTTGTTATCCTTTCACACCACTCATGCATTCATACAATTTTCCAATTAACAATACAATATTCATTCATGAGTCACTACGTCTTATAAATTACACAAATACACCAAAAAAGTATTAATTTATCAAAAAGCAAACATTTCAAAACTAACAGCAAAAACTACTATATTCACAAACTATTCAATCATTAGTTACATTTCGAATAAACAATAAGATAAATTTTCCCACCTGATGTTCGGAACATTCAAGGCATACAGACCACATCACCCGAGCTCTGATGCATTCAGACTGACGTTACAGCACATACATATACGCACACACACACACACACATGAACATGCACAGCTCACGATTCACCCACACTTACCACGTGCAAAACATTTTCACATTCATACAGGTATTCGAAATGTACAAACAAAAATTTCGTTCTTCCTCTGGCCACAGGCATTCGAAACTCACTCTGTCACAGACTGTGTGACAAGGTGTTGGCTTCTGTTCAGAGGGAATACCAGTGTCAACCAAGTGCCAGGAATAGACAGACACCTGCGGGGTTCGTTAGCGTTGGTTCTCCTGATTCTGGCCACAGAGAAAAACGATATTTCCTTACTCCGAATAAAAAATAAAAAAAAGAACTCGCGGGTACTGTAGATGGTTTCCACACCACCGTCGAAGTAGGGTGATAGCCTAGAAGTTCCGCGTACGCCTAGGAAGCGAGAGTATCTGAGCGCGCTGGTTCGAATCCCGGCACAGTCGCCGGTATTTCCCCCCCCTCCACTAGACCTTGAATGGTGGTCTGGACGATAAACCGAGGTCCCGTGTCCAGCATGCACTTAGCGCACGTAAAAGAACCTACGGCAACAAAAGGATTGTTCCTGGCAAAATTATGTAGAAAAACCCACTTTGA
>NC_134876.1:101474167-101481667 GCF_041734735.1 Babylonia areolata | reverse complement strand
CATTATCTGTGTCTGTCTGAATGTCTAACTGCCACGTCATTATCTGTGTCTGTCTGAATGTCTGGCTGCCACGTCATTATCTGTGTCTGTCTGAATGTCTAACTGCCACGTCATTATCTGTGTCTGTCTGAATGTCTAACTGCCACGTCATTATCTGTGTCTGTCTGAATGTCTGGCTGGCACGTCATTATCTGTGTCTGTCTGAATGTCTAACTGCCACGTCATTATCTGTGTCTGTCTGAATGTCTAACTGCCACGTCACTATCTGTGTCTGTCTGAATGTCTGGCTGCCACGTCATTATCTGTGTCTGTCTGAATGTCTAACTGCCACGTCATTATCTGTGTCTGTCTGAATGTCTGGCTGCCACGTCATTATCTGTGTCTGTCTGAATGTCTAACTGCCACGTCATTATCTGTGTCTGTCTGAATGTCTGGCTGCCACGTCATTATCTGTGTCTGTCTGAATGTCTAACTGCCACGTCATTATCTGTGTCTGTCTGAATGTCTAACTGCCACGTCATTATCTGTGTCTGTCTGAATGTCTGGCTGCCACGTCATTATCTGTGTCTGTCTGAATGTCTGTCTGCCACGTCATTATCTGTGTCTGTCTCAGTTTGTGTCTGTCTGAATGTCTGGCTGCCACGTCATTATCTGTGTCTGTCTGAATGTCTGTCTGCCACGTCATTATCTGTGTCTGTCTGAATGTCTGGCTGCCACGTCATTATCTGTGTCTGTCTCAGTTTGTGTCTGTCTGAATGTCTGGCTGCCACGTCATTATCTGTGTCTGTCTGAATGTCTAACTGCCACGTCATTATCTGTGTCTGTCTGAATGTCTAACTGCCACGTCATTATCTGTGTCTGTCTGAATGTCTGGCTGCCACGTCATTATCTGTGTCTGTCTGAATGTCTAACTGCCACGTCATTATCTGTGTCTGTCTGAATGTCTAACTGCCACGTCATTATCTGTGTCTGTCTGAATGTCTAACTGCCACGTCATTATCTGTGTCTGTCTCAGTTTGTGTCTGTCTGAATGTCTGGCTGCCACGTCATTATCTGTGTCTGTCTGAATGTCTAACTGCCACGTCATTATCTGTGTCTGTCTGAATGTCTAACTGCCACGTCATTATCTGTGTCTGTCTCAGTTTGTGTCTGTCTGAATGTCTAACTGCCACGTCATTATCTGTGTCTGTCTGAATGTCTGGCTGCCACGTCATTATCTGTGTCTGTCTGAATGTCTAACTGCCACGTCATTATCTGTGTCTCTGTAAGTGTATGTCTGTTTCTGCGGGTTATCTCTGTCACAGAGAGAGAGAGAGAGAGAGAGAGAGAGAGAGAGAGAGAGAGAGAGAGAGAGAGAGAGAGAGAGAGAGAGAGAGAGCAAATAAACAATCATGTCAACTCGATAGCTGATATGTCATCCAGACAGTTCCTCTGCCCTTGCAATTTCAACAACTATAATTAACAGTTGAATGTTGTTCCGCTTGGCATGAACATGAGATACGTGAAATGTCCACTCTTGAACACAATTAAATGGACAGTGCCCTGAGTAATTTAGACGAGTAAAATATGAATTGGACAAAATTCCCATCGTTATCACTGGCATTCAAAAGAATAATTATTGTATTATCAAAATAATCACCGCAAACGGCAAATATATTGAAAAAAGTCTTATGATCGCACAAATTTTGAAATTAACTCAGTGACATTTTTTCGAAGTTGACAGCAACAACAACAATACCAAGAAAAAGCACCAACAAAAAGCCACGCACACGGACAGTATGCAAGAATCAGAGTGTGATTACCCTCATATTGTCAGTAGTTTTACTGTTAGTCGCAACAGCAGCAGTTGTAGCATTGTAGCCGCAGTAGTCGAAGCAGTTTGATATTACTGCTCCTAGATAATTTTATTTCCTTTTTTTTTTTAAATTCCTTTTATACTTTATTTATTTATTCATCCATTCATTTATTTATCTATTTAGTTATTTGCCTATTTATCTACTTTAAAAAATAATTTATTTATTTAATCTATTTTTCAAGTTGTTAGTTTGGTTGGTTGGTTGTTTTTTTGCACATATTTCTGAACTTTGAAAATATTTCCTTCGACAGGACGAACATAACTAACTCCAAGCCAACGCTCTCACAATCGCAACAACAACAACAACAGAAATGAAAGAGCATTATTGAATTATTCATACAAGGTCGGAGTGGTTCACAAAATTAATCTGAATCCGGTCGAGTTTAAATAGGAGGATATGTTGAAATCAAAGACCTCTCTGTCTCTGTGTCTCTGTTTCTGTCTCTGTTACACTCACACACACACACACACACACACACACACAAACACGCGCACGCACGCACGCACGCACACACACACACACACACACACACACACACACACACACACACACACACACACGCACACACACACGCTGGCATGAGTGTGCATGTGTTTGTGTTTAAGAATAATCAAAGAAATAAACACACTGCGCAATGGTTGATCGAATTTTGTACGAGTGGTGCGATCCCAAATTAGCTTTGGAAGAAATCCATTTCTGAAAAATCAAAGTTATTCCCAGGAGGTGTGTGTGTGTGAGTGGGTGGGTGGGTGGGTGGCTGGGGTGGTATTTTCTTGCCTGTTTTTGTCTGTCACCTCCCCCCCCCCCACACACACACACCTTCACCCTGTCACACTGTGTGTGTGTGTCTGTCTGTCTGTCTGTCTGTCTGTCTCTTTGCTATAACAGTTACAATATATTGAACAGATGTCAGCGACTGTATGAACACAGCATCAATTGGCATGGGCCAAAGGTTTGATCAATCAAACATTCGTATTCGTATTAAATTTTGTATTCTCTCTCTCTCTCTCTCTCTCTCTCTCTCTCTCTCTCTCTCTCTCTCTCTCTGTGTTTCTGTCTCTGTCTGTCTCTCTGTCTCAGTCTCTCTGTCTCAGTCTGTCTGTCTGTCTGTCTGTCTCTCTCTCTCTCTCTCTCTGATATAATGATCCCCCCTTTGTTTATGTTACTGTTTCCCCTTCGAGAGCTGGATGAAAAAAAAAGCATTATTTTGCTTACTCTATTACCCACAGAAAATGAAATTTATTCAATTCAATTCAATTCAATTCAATCTCTCTCTCTCTCTCTCTCTCTCTCTCTCTCTCTCTCTCTCTCTGCTCTCTCTTTCTCTCTCTCATCTCTCTCTCTGCCCCAGAACTATTTAAAAGGCGTTATTTCTATCACTTTTTTTGTAACATGCGCATGCTTATTTTAGCCTCATATTTAAAGTTTTTTAACCGTTTTTTTTTTTTAATACATTTTCCTATCATTTCATTTTATTCATTGATTGATCATTATCTTGACCTATGTTAATTTTCATTTGTTGTACTCTCTCTCTCTCTCTCTCTCTCTCTCTCTCTCTCTCTCTCTCTCTCTATCTGTCCCCTTATATTTCTCTCCTCTTATTCTTCTGTATTTAGTGTTGTAAATGTCAAAATTAATTACCATTCATGTATCCATGACTATACTATGCATGCTGTACTGATGTGATGATTCCCCCTTTCTTTATGTTACTGTTTCCCCTTCGAGGGCTGCATAAAAAAGCATTATTTTGCTTACTGTATTACCCTCAGAAAAAAAAAGTATTCAAATTTATTCAAATTCTCTCTATCACACACACACACACACACACACACACACACACACACACACACACACACACACACACACACACACACACACACACACACACACACACACACACACACACACACACACACACACACAAATATGCGCATAAATATAGATATATTGAAAAAAAAATGTGTGTGTGTGTGTGTGCGCGCGCGCGCGTTCATACGCCTGCTTATTGTATACTCCCATACGTGCTTTCAATCTCAGTCAAGTCTGATAGTCTTGCCAAAAGTTTCATGAAGTAATAATAACTTCCTTAAATCTACCATTTTATTCGCTTTCACTCACTACCTTTCACGTCACAATATTCATACTATTCATAGTCCATCCCATTGCTATTAAGCCTGCTAACAGCTACCTTCTGGAAGAAGGATTCCATCGTACATCTACACTCACGAACTGGCTTTCATAAATCGTCTCATCTGCTGCTTACTTTTTTTTTTTCGGTGAAGGAATAGATGGAGCATTGTGGTTTATGGCAACTGCGCGTGTCTGATATCCATCAGATCTACCAATGGTTGATGAGTTTTGTTATGACTGGACATGAGCTCTGCCCTATGGAAGACCACTCTACCAGCCATTCAAAATGACTTCAGTTTACAACAACCAACAGGGTTCATATGAGCACTGGTTGCTGACTCGGCACTTCTGTGACTATATTATTGTGTTTGGCTCACGTGGGTCTATGCAATAACTTTGTGTTTTGGTTGTCTGTGTGTTAGCGTGTCTGATATCACGTCTGTGTGTCTGTGTGTGTATGCTCGTGCGTGTCCGTGGTAAAAACATAAAAATATTCATTTTTTTTCTTGAAGTTCTTTGTTAGTACCGGATTTGAATGTGAGTGTGTGTGTGTGTGTGTGTGTGTGTGTGTGTGTGTGTGTGTGATTTGACTTGACTTGACTTGACTTGACTTGACTTGATTTCATTTATTGTCATAAAATCCCGAAGGATTAATAGACACAACCAAGAACAAAAGGAACAAAGAAATAAACGGTCATCTAATACGCGTGCAATGTGTGTGTGTGTATGTGTGTGTGTGTGTGTGTGTGTGTGTGTGTGTGTGTGTGTGTGTGCGTGCGTGCGTGTGTGCGTGTGTGTGGTGTATGTGTGCATGTGTGTGTGTGTGTGTGTGTGTGTGTGTGTTGTTGTTGTTGTTGTTGTTTCTTTTACTGATACCAGTCACAGATTGTAACATACAGCATTCCAGATTAATTTCTGGATCGTAAACTTTTTTTTTTTAACTTCTTGATCCTAGATTGTTCATTGGGTCGTTCGTGTTTCATTTCTGGTACATTAGTTTGAAGGCCTAAGACGGCATGACATTTTCTTTTTGTCTGATGAACACTGGACAGGACACACAGAATGACACAAACTTCAACATTATTGCAAACGGATATTCGAAACAGGGCACTGACATATCAAGAATGAACATCCTGATCATTCGATTTGAAGGCAGCCATTGAGCCTGAAAAATCCTTCACTTATGCATACCTTGCATACAGCTGCTCTTGTTATGTAAGAAACATCTATGCGGATAAAGTCATTTGAAGACGGGAATACGTTAACAAATTCGAAGTTATGCCAGAAATGGGTACCTACTTTCCAGCAAGAAAGGGTGGGCACTTAACGACTGTGATGATGATGATGATGATGATGATGATGATGATGACGGTGATTAAGAAGAAGAAGAAGAAGAAGAAGGTGAAACCCACCCTTCCCAAAATAGCCTCCCTTCCCTGCCTCTTCCTTGTCTTTAGTTTCTCCAGTTTTAGAGTTACGCGTGCGTGAGAATGACTGGTGCGAAAGCGCTTACATTTGTCTGTGCACAAGATTCAGCGCTATATAAGTACCATTATTATTATTATTATTATTATTATTATTATTATTATTATTATTATTATTATTATTATCATGATGAATAAAAGGTTATTAATATTATTATTAGTGGTATTATCATAATATTTCTGTTATTGATGGTACTTCTGCTGCTCTTGTTGTTACTGCTGTTACCGGTCTTGCTGCTGTAGTCCTGTTATTGTTTATGTTATTTTCACAGTTCAACACGCAGGAAACGTGTCGGTTTCCAATTTTAGCCCTTGCGGTTCGTTGGGTTTTCCGCTGTGTTGACTCTGCGGCAGATCCTCTTCTGTCATCCTTCCTTTCCTTTTTCTAACACCACCACCCCCCTGTCATTCCCTTCCATACCCCTCTCCTCCCATCCTCAACTTATTTTCATTTTTGTCGATTTCTCTGTCAATGTCAAAATCGGGAACCCTCCGTAAAGGAAGCAGCCAATGTGTTTTCTTTGATATCAGCGAACTCGGTTCAGTCGATGAAGTAGGTTTTTTTTGTTCCTTCAGTTTTCATTTCTTTATTCCTGCATTTCATCTGTTTATTCAGTGATTCAGTTAGTCACATGTTCGTTCGTTTGTTCGTTCATCCATTCCTTCCTTCGTTCATTTATTTATTCTTTCTTTCTCCCTTTCTTTCTTTTTTTGTTTTTCGTTGCATTTTTTCATCTATTTTTTATTCCTTCATTTCATTTATTCATTCATTCAGTCAATGAGTCAGTCGTTCGTTCGTTCGTTTATTCATTCGTTCGTTTGTTCGTTTATCCATTCAATCGTTCGTTCATTTATCTATTATTTCTTTCTCCCTTTCTTTATCCTTTTTTTTTTCGTTTTTTTCGGTTTTTTTTTTTTTTTTTTTTTTTTTTGTTTGTTTGTTTGTTTCTTTGGTTGGTTGGTTGGTGGTTTTTTTTTTGTTTTTTGTTTTTTTTTGTTTTTCTGTGCATAGCCTGAAGGTGTCTAATTAATGTGCACGGAATTTTAAGCTCCCATTGTTTCCAAGTATCGAAGCGGAAGTGGTTGAGTATTTCGTAGCAATTTGCTCTCCAATTATCTTCAGCAAGTGCCTCCGTTAACTCCCGTCTTTTTGTTGGATGATTTGTTTTAAAACTATTTTTCATAATTCTTTATCCAAGAGAGAGCGAGAGACATGCAGAGGGAGAGAGAGGGGGGGAAGGGAGAGTGGGAGAGAGAGAGAGAGAAAGAGAGAGAGACAGAGACAGAAAGACAGACAGAGACAGACATAGAGAGAGGGAGAATGAATGAATGAATGAATGAATTTTTTTTTTTCTGAGGGCAGTATATTAAGCATGCATGCTTCTTTTCATCCAGCCCTCGAAAACAAACAAACAAACAAACAACAGCAAAAAGATAACAGTAGCAATATAGAAAAAAAAGAGGGAAAAGTGAACAAACAAGGGAAAAATCACGGAAAAGTATATCAAAGACAAGAAGAAGAAAAGGAGATAGTTACATGGCTTGATGGAAAAGACAGATGGACAGACAAAGATAGACAGACAAATAGAGAGGCAGGGAGAGCGACGAGAGAGAGAGAGGGGGGTGGGAGACAGACAGACACACACACACACACACACACACACACACACACACACACACACACACAGAGAGAGAGAGAGAGAGAGAGAGAGAGAGAGAGAGAATGTGATGGATGGACGGAAACAGAGAGAGAGAGAGAGAGAGGGGTGATGAGAAATTGGAAAGAGAGACAGCACACGAGCGAGGTTATTTAGGGATTTAGGATGGCTGCCTCTTTGCTGTTTTTCCTTCTGATCACATTCGCAAAGGATCAAGGCATGAATAATGGGGAGGAGAGAGAGAATGATGGATTATGAAGAGAGCGATCGAAAGAGAGAGAGGGAGAGAGAGAGAGAGAGAGAGAGAGAGAGAGAGAGAGAGAGAGAGGAGTGAGAGATGGTAGAGAAGGAGATAGAGAGAGAGAGAGAGAG
>NC_134876.1:101466667-101469167 GCF_041734735.1 Babylonia areolata | reverse complement strand
GACAAATACAGTCAGGGACATTAATCAGTTTAAAGGGCAAATACAGTCAGGGACATTAATCAGTTTAAAGGGCAAATACAGTCAGGGACATTAATCAGTTTAAAGGGCAAATACAGTCGGGGACATTAATCAGTTTAAAGGGCAAATACAGTCAGGGACATTAATCAGTTTAAAGGGCAAATACAGTCAGGGACATTAATCAGTTTAAAGGGCAAATACAGTCAGGGACATTAATCAGTTTAAACGGCAAATACAGTCAGGAACATTAATCAGTTAAAAGGACAAATACAGTCAGGGACATTAATCAGTTTAAAGGGCAAATACAGTCAGGGACATTAATCAGTTTAAAGGGCAAATACAGTCAGGGACATTAATCAGTTTGAAGGGCAAATACAGTCAGGGACATTAATCAGTTTAAAGGGCAAATACAGTCAGGGACATTAATCAGTTTAAAGGGAAAACATAGTCAGGGACATTAATCAGTTTAAAGGGCAAATACAGTCGGGGACATTAATCAGTTTAAAGGGAAAACATAGTCAGGGACATCAATCAGTTTAAAGGGCAAATACAGTCGGGGACAAAAATCAGTTTGATGCAAATACAGTCTGGGACATTAAACAGTTTAAAGGGCAAATACAGTCGGGGACATTAATCAGTTTAAAGGGCAAATACAGTCGGGGACATTAATCAGTTTGAAGGGCAAATACAGTCGGGGACATTAATCAGTTTAAAGGACAAGTACAGTCGGGGACATTAATCAGTTTAAAGGGCAAATACAGTCTGGGACATTAATCAGTTTAAAGGGCAAATACAGTCGGGGACATTAATCAGTTTAAAGGGCAAATACAGTCGGGGACATTAATCAGTTTAAAGGGCAAATACAGTCGGGGACATTAATCAGTTTAAAGGGCAAATACAGTCAGGGACATTAATCAGTTTAAAGGGCAAATACAGTCGGGGACATTAATCAGTTTGATGCAAATACAATCATGGACATTAAACAGTTTAAAGGGCAAATACAGTCGGGGACATTAATCAGTTTAAAGGGCAAATGAAGTCAGGGACAGTAATCAGTTTAAAGGGCAAATACAGTCGGGGACATTAATCAGTTTAAAGGGCAAATACAGTCGGGGACATTAATCAGTTTGATGGAAATACAGTCAGGGACATTAAACAGTTTAAAGCGCAAATACAGTCGGGGACATTAATCAGTTTAAAGGGCAAATACAGTCGGGGACATTAATCAGTTTAAAAGGCAAATGAAGTCAGGGACAGTAATCAGTTTAAAGGGCAAATACAGTCGGGGACATTAATCAGTTTGAAGGGCAAATACAGTCAGGGACATTAATCAGTTTAAAGGGCAAATACAGTCGGGGACATTAATCAGTTTGATGCAAATACAGTCAGGGACATTAATCAGTTTAAACGGCAAATACAGTCGGGGACATTAATCAGTTTGATGCAAATGCAGTCAGGGACATTAATCAGTTTGAAGGGCAAATACAGTCAGGGACATCAATCAGTTTGAAGGGCAAATACAGTCAGGGACATTAATCAGTTTAAACGGCAAATACAGTCAGGGACATTAAACAGTTTAAAGGGCAAATACAGTCAGGGACATTAAACAGTTTAAAGGGCAAATACAGTCAGGGACATTAAACAGTTTAAAGGGCAAATACAGTCAGGGACATTAATCAGTTTAAAGGGCAAATACAGTCGTGGACATTAATCAGTTTGATGCAAATACACAGTCAGGGAAACTAAAACAGTTTGAATGGCAATAACACACACACACACACACACACACACACACACACACACACACACACACACACACACACACACACACATACACACACACACACACACACACACACACACACACACACACGCATGCACACAAACAGAGAACTCTGCCACTGCCAAGCCTATCTATACATCTAGAAAATGCATCATGACGTTTATAACTACACTGGTGTGAATATCATCTGAAGGGTCCCCCCCCTCCCCCCCCCCCCCCCCCCAAGCATCCCCCCACCAGCCCCCGCCCCCCGCATCCCTCCCTCCGCCGGAAAAAAAAGGGGGGGGGGGGAGGGGGAGAGAAAGAAAATCTAATACATCAACATTCCCTAATGGCAAAGATGGTTTGTTTCTTTTCAAGATAGTCACACACATACACACAGACATGGGTTTCATATTAATTGATGGCTCAGCGATAAGAGTTTGACAGGATTGAGATTGTATTTCTCAAATTGCGATGCCTTCAATCATATTAACAACAAAGGTGACGCGCGATACAGTCGGTTTGAGAGAGAGAGAGAGAGAGAGAGAGAGGGGGGGGGGGAGGAGGGAGAGACACAGAGAGAGACAAAGACAGAGAGAAAGAGAGAGAGAGAGAGAGGAGGGAGAGACAGAGAGAGAGACGAAGACAGAGAGAAAGAGAGTGAGAGAGACAGGGGTGGGGGGAGGAAGAGAGCAGAGGGAAATAAAGTTTTAGATA
>NC_134876.1:101449167-101461667 GCF_041734735.1 Babylonia areolata | reverse complement strand
AAGAATGGTTCCGTTTGTTTTAAACTTTGGAACACAGAAACGTTTGCCTGAAGGTTGGAGTTGATCATTATTTGCCAGCGTATGGCCGTTGTCGCTTGAAATGCTTATGGCTTTCTGTCGAACTCTGACATTGTACAAATCACACAAACTGTCCTGTCTCACACGCACAACCTTACTGCACACATTCGCGCACACACACACACACACACACACACACACACACACACACACACACACACACACACACACAAACATACACACACATGCACACGCACATAAATATCTATACACACACACACACACACACACACACACACACACACACATACATACGCATGCACACACATGCGAGCACAGAGAGAGGGAGAGGGAGAGCGAGCGAGCGAGCGAGAGAGAGAGAGAGAGAGAGAGAGAGAGAGAGAGAGAAACTGACTGAAGATCTTAAAGCCATAGAAAAGTTTTATTTTATCTTTGTTTTGTTTTTATCACAACAGATTTCTCTGTGTGATATTCGGGCTGCTCTCCCCAGGGAGAGCGTGTCTCCATACCACAGAGCCACCCATTTTGTTGTATTTTTTCCTGCGTGAAGTTTTATTTTTCTTCCTATTGAAGTGGATTTTTTTACATAATTTTGCCAGGAACAACTCTATTGATGCAGTGGGTTCTATTACGTGCGCTAAGTGCATGCTGCACACAGGAACTCGATTTATCATCTCATCCGAATGACTAGCGTCCAGACCACCACTCAAAGTCTAATGGAGGGGGAAAAAATATCGGCGGCTGAGCTGTGATTTCGAACCAGCGCGCTCAGATTATCTCGCTTCCTAGGCGGACGCGTTACCTCTAGGCCACCACTCCACACTCCACATAAAGCAAAAAACAACAACAACAACAACAACAAAATTAATAACAATAATAATTTTAAAAAATAATAAAATAAACAAACAAATACAAATGCAATGAAAACTACCACAAAAAAACACAAATAAAAAAACGAAAAAAAAACACAACGTCACCAGATTATTATGCATTCACACACACACACACACACACACACACACACACACACGTTTAGAGCGAGACACAGATAGATAGATAGATAGAGACAGATACAGACAGAGAGAAACAACAGAGGAAAAAAGACAAGAGAGAGGACCTGAATCTAAACAGGTGTTTTGGCCAAGCGATCATATCACCAGTCACTGACGACGATGATGATGTATTTGACAAATTGTACCAGCCCTGGTCTGCACTAATATTTTCACACATTTTTCATCTGGCCCCAAGTCAGCACATACACACACACACACACACACACGCACACGCGCGCGCGTCTTCTATTCTTTATTCATGACCGTGACACCCAGATGTGGTGCGAAACTCCAGTATTTTTTTTTTTTTTTTTTTTTTTTTTTTTTTTGGTCACAACAGATTTCTCGGTGTGAAATTCTGGCTGCTCTCCCCAGCGTGCAGTTTTATTTGTTTTCCCCCCCCAAGTGGATTTTTCTACAGAATTTTGCCAGGAACAACCCTTTTGCTGCCGTGGGTTCTTTTACGTGCGCTAAGTGCATGCTGCACACATGACTTCGGTTTATCGTCTCATCCGAATGACTAGCGTCCAGACCACCACCCAAGATCTAGTGGAGGGGAAGAAAATATTGGCGGTTGAGCCGTGATTTGAACCAGCGCGCTTAGATTCTCTCGCTTCCTAGGCGGACGCGTTACCTCTAGGCCATCACTCCACACTCCACATAAAGCAACAACAACAGAAAAAACAAAAAACAAAACAAAAAAAAAAAAAACAACCACAAGAAACAACCCCCCCCCCCAAAAAAAAAAAAAAAAAAAAAAAACCCAAAAAAACAACAACAAACAAACCAAAAAAAAACAACAAAAAAACCCCACAAACCCCCCAAAAAAAACAACAACAACAACAAAAAACAAAAAAAGCAAACAAACAAAGAAACAAAACAACAAACAAAGAAAAACAAACAAATACAAATACAAAGAAAACTTCCACAAAAAACACAAAGAACAAAACAAATAAAAAGAAAATGAAAAACAACGTAAACAGATTATTATGCATTCACACACACACACACACACACACACACACACACACACACACACAGAGTCTCCTGTTCTTTATTCATGAACGTGACACCCAGACGTGGTGCGAGATTCCAGTATTGTCTGAATTCCGTTTCTGAATCCGCACCACTGGGGGAAAAAACCCACCTCTCCTCGCCTCGCCAGGGGTCGCCACTCCTATGTCTTTCTGCCCGGACATACAATCAGTCTTGGCGTGGGAGTCATGGAGGCGGCACGGCGGGTTACAGTGAGGCACCTGTTTGTGGATTGCAACATGACGCAACAACGTTCGTTCCATGCAACAATCTCCAACACACACACACACACACACACACACACACACACACACACGTGTTTGGGTGTACATGCATATGTAAGACACAGACACCAGAATAATCAAAATAAGCAATCGCTAGCACAAATACATCCACCCACGAGCATACTGTTTTCTATTACATTTTGGCAAACAGAAAAGTGCCAATCATCAGCTGCCGAAACTTCAAAGATATTTGATATTCGTTATTTCGTCATTTGATTTCCGCCTTTTTTCTTCACTTCATAAATTCCTAAAATGTCAGATTCTCCTCGTTAATAATACTCTCCATCGTCAGCCCAGATGTTTGAAAGGAATGATGTTCACGAGAACTTTTCGTTTTTATATATTAAACATCATAACGCCAATCCATGGCTCAGCAGAAACTTGTACTGTTGCCAAGTGAGTGTGGATGGAGAAGGAAAGTGAGAAAGAGAGAGAGGGAGGGAGACAGAGAGAGACAGAGAGAGAGAGAAAAGAAAGGCAGGGCACAGTCATCACCTTCCGCTGTTTTAACCTTCCCCATCCCAAGATAGATACCCATTCACACCCGGGTTCAATTAGAAAAAAAAAAAAAAGTCCAAAATGCCTTTCCCAAGCACACAACATCGTGTAGACCCAGGGCCTCGAACCTTGATCACTGGTGAACGCTGGATCAAAGGTCCAACGCCTAACCCAAGCTGCCACGGCGCCTCAGCTTTAAGCTATATATTTTCGCTTCGCTAAAAGAATTGTCTGCGGTTCTCAGTCTGGTCTGATACGATGGGTGTAAACGTTACCTTCCATCGGATGTCTGTCTCCCACAAGGTCTTTTGGGGCCACGCGGATTTTGTACCAACTTACCTCGCTCCCACAAATCATGTCAGCTGCTGGGTGAACACAAAAAGGAGATAAAAAAAAGTTAAAAAAAAGCCGTGTCGGATCTTTCACGCATATTTTCCAACTCACACACACTCTCTATGTATACGTCTGTCTGTCTGTCTGCAAACCTCTCTGTAAGTATGTCTGCCTCTCCCTCTCTCTCTATCATTCTCACCGTCTCTATCTTTAAATCACCCCCCCCCCCTCGTCTCTCTTTATCTGTATCTCGTTCTCTCTTTCTCTTTATGTCTCCTGTCTGTCTGCAAGCCTCCCTGTAAGTATGTCTGTCTCCCTCCCTCTCTCTATCATTCTCACCGTCTCTATCTTTAAATCAACCCCCCCCCCCACCCCTCGTCTATCTGTATCTGTATCTCGTTCTCTTTCTCTTTATGTCTCCTGTCTTTGTATGTCTCTTAAAAATACATTGTCTTGAATTGATAGCCTTGTTTTTGTGCTTCTCTCCCTTTCTCTTTCTCCCTATATCTAACGTTCTGCTCTCCCTTCCTGTGTCCTGTCTGGGTCTGTCTGCCCGTCTGTCTGTCTGTCCGTCTGTCTCTCTCTCTCTCTCTCCCCCCCCCCCTCCAAATCTCTCTCAGATGTGGCAATTGAATAGCTGCATAGATAATAAGGTATGTATTGCCTCTTCTTCTTCTTCTTCTTTCCTTCCTAAATTTTCCTGACACGAACATCAGAATGACAGTAAACTTCACTGAAGACCAAAGCTTTGTCTCAGACGGTGCCATAAACAAGAGTAGCACTGCCTTTCCTTCAGGAGTCCATTCCAGCTAGTAAGTCTATCACCGTGTTAGACCAGAGAGGACAAGTTTTCCCAGTCCAAGATCTGGCTCCAAGATAAATGTGTCCATTCCATACTTCTAATCCGAGAAACGAGAATGGATGAGATCAGGACTGTTGGTTAAGGTCACGTGTTTGCCCTTGTTATATTCACTTATTTTTTCTGGTATCAGATACAGTTGTGGCTTCATAGAAAATCGTGTATCATCATTATATCCTGCGGACATTTATCACTAGGTCAGGATGGTATATGCAATGACAGTATAAGCTTGGTCAGGGTTCACCTTCAGTTTAAAGAAGGTGTCAAAGCGTACAAGCTGATCCATACACTGTATATCACATCTGCGTTAAAACAAAAAGGCAGATGATTGACCAAGGCACAAATCCAACTTGGGCAGGCCTTGGGAGCTGTTTCTGTAAGGCTCTAGCCTGGAGCACTCATGGATTCCATTCACCTGTGTCACATCAGCCATGCCAGTAACCGCATATGATTATCTGGGATCGCTCCGTGCTGTTATCTGGGATCGCTCCGTGCTGTTATCTGGGATCGCTCTGTGCTGTTATCTGGGATCGCTCCGTGCTGTTATCTGGGATCGCTGCTGTTATCTGGGATCGCTCTGTGCTGTTATCTGGGATCGCTCTGTGCTGTTATCTGGGATCGCTCCGTGCTGTTATCTGGGATCGCTCCGTGCTGTTATCTGGGATCGCTCCGTGCTGTTATCTGGGATCGCTCTGTGCTGTTATCTGGGATCGCTCCGTGCTGTTATCTGGGATCGCTCCGTGCTGTTATCTGGGATCGCTCCGTGCTGTTATCTGGGATCGCTCCGTGCTGTTATCTGGGATCGCTCCGTGCTGTTATCTGGGATCGCTCCGTGCTGTTATCTGGGATCGCTCCGTGCTGTTATCTGGGATCGCTCCGTGCTGTTATCTGGGATCGCTTCTTGCTGTTATCTGGGATCGCTTCGTGCTGTTATCTGGGATCGCTGCTGTTATCTGGGATCGCTCCGTGCTGTTATCTGGGATCGCTCTGTGCTGTTATCTGGGATCGCTCCGTGCTGTTATCTGGGATCGCTCTGTGCTGTTATCTGGGATCGCTCCGTGCTGTTATCTGGGATCGCTCTGTGCTGTTATCTGGGATCGCTCCGTGCTGTTATCTGGGATCGCTCCGTGCTAGATCAGTGATTAGTATGCTCAACCCTAGATGTGGTCTCACAATACAGTTTCACTCATTCCATAGCTGTCATCCATCTTCTTTTCTTATCCGTCTCATCTTCCTCTTTTATCGCCATTTTTATTTGTTTTCGCCGCTTCAGTGACAGGCGATTTGAGAGAGAGAGAGAGAGAGAGAGAGAGAGAGAGGGGAGTGGGGGAGGAGAAAGAGAGAGAGAGAACAAAGGGAGAGGAGAGAGAGAGAGAGAGAGAGAGAGAGAGAGAGGGGAGTGGGGGAGGAGAAAGAGAGAGAGAGAACAAAGGGAGAGGAGAGAGAGAGAGAGAGAGAGAGAGAGAGAGAGAGAGAGAGAGAGAGAGAGAGAGAGAGAGAGAGAGAGAGAGAGACATACAAACAGGCAGATAAACGGAGACAGATGTTTGGCAGACAGAGGGAATTTCATTCTGAACAAACAAAATCCCGACCGCAATATCATCAATATTAATGAACACTTTGAAGCTGAAGCAAAGCAAGTTTTAACCCTCAACTGTCGCTGACAAGAACACTCACCAGTGAACTGTTGTCACCTCAATGAGATGAGACAGAGCCTGCAGGTCAGGATATCAGCGAGCATTCTTCATTTGGATTTCTTTCTTTTGAAATTAGCATAGCTTCTGTCCAGCTAATTCATTCACGTCACTCAAAAGCAAACAAAATGGAACGACCGAACTCCAAATTCGCACCACTCTGATTTCGTTTTTCGAAGACCCAGAAGTCACAGAATTCATTCTCCTTCTCAGGTTTGGTGAAAGTTGGAGGACTGTACCGACGCCGAGACGATAGAAGACCTTCTTCCATTGGTTCTCTCTCAGCATGACGTTGCACACGTGACAGTGTGACCTTGACACTGACGGTGGGTGTTTCAAATATAAATGCTTGTGTGCTTTTTTTTGTTTGTTTTTGTTTGTTTGCTTGCTTGCAAGTTTGATTGTTTGTTTCTTTGCTTGATTGTTTCTTTCTTTCTTTCTTTCTTTCTTCCTCTATTTTTTATCATTACTACTACTCCCCCTCCTCCTACGAGTCATTCCATCACAAGTTTAGTTTCGCTTGTGTGTATGTACATAATATACTGTTTCATTATCAATAATCAGTATATTCAAATATGAACGCTGGGGTTTCTTTTTTTTTTTTTTTTTTTTTGTTGTTGTTGTTGGAAATTTGTTTGTTTGTTTATTTGTTTGTTTGTTTCTTTCTTCCTTACTTACTTCCTCCATTGAATTTTATCATAACTACTACTACTATGATGATGATTATCAGGATTATCACGATTATCATTATTCATGCTATCGCTCATTTACTTTCCCTTGTGTGTATCTTTTTTGCTGTATTTTATTGTCAATGTTCAGTCTGTTCAATCATGTACTCAAGTGTTTCATTCCGCAGTTCATTCATTGAGTTGCTCCCTCTTTCAATCACTCCTTCATTCATTCACACATTCATTTATGCATTTATCTCCATGTTTTTTTCTATTCAATTCATCAACTCAGTTCATTCATTTGGTTTATTCGGAATCTTTATGGTACATGGTGATTCTAACAACTCATAAATGAAAGGATTTTTTTTTTTAATTTGACAGAATGTTTTGGCTACACCTTTGGGAGGCAGATCATTCTTTTCAGACTGGAGCATCACAATAGATACATCTTATTGATCTCACTTCGGATCTGCATTATTCTTCTGTCATGGAAAATTCAAATTTAGTTGTCTAGTATCTAGTTTGTGCGTGTGTGTGTTAGGGGAGTGGGGGTCGGAGGAGGTGGGAAGAGAAAAATGATCAACTACTTTATTTCTTTTGCCTTCTTCCACGCTCCTTCAGTTTACCGTATTTCCTCTTAAATTACAAATGGAAACCCACGCTTCTGTGTATGGGTAAGTGTGTGCCTGTACCCGTGCGTGTGCATGGGTGCATGTGTGTGTGTGTGTGTGTGTGTGTGTGTGTGTGTGTGTGTGTGCGTGTGCGTGCGTGCGTGCGTGGGTGTGTGTGTGTTTGAACGAAAGGAAGTAAATGGTATTCGTTATTCGTGATCCTTCTCCCCCTTTATTTATTTATTTATCCATTTATTTATTTGTTTATTTATCTATTTATGTACTTATCTATCTATATATCCCCTTGTCCCTTTCTTTCTCGACTTTCTTTCCCTCTCCTCTTCTTTCCATTATGTCGTCTTAATTCAAACTTCTCTCTGTTTTATATTATATTGTATATACTGTCACCCACCTCCCTGTATAGTTATTTTTCCTCTAGCCAACATGTCCCAACACCTCAGCCAGAGGATTGGAATCAGACGCTCATTTCCACAGATCATTATTTCTATTTCTTCTTCTTTTTTTTCTTTTTTTTTTCTGCGTAAATGAAATCGCTGGATTGTTCTCCAACGCGGGGTAGTCTCACAGGGCCCAATGAGAAATGGCCTGTCTGGCTTTCTACCACGTGGATGGCGGCATACGAGAGCCATCTCCCTCCCCTCACCCCCCTCACTCCCCTCTCCCTCTCTCCCCGCCTCTACCCTCTTTCGTTTCCACCCGAACACCCCTCTTCCCCAATAATCTAAAGATAGAGCCCTATTTTTAGATCATCGCTCTTCTCGCATCTCGCTGCTTTCCCCGGCTCCCTGTCATATCAGCTGGTGTCATCTGGATAACGCTTTTACTATAATGTCTCCTGATGTTTATTTCGGTAGCTTGATTATCGTTTTGTTCAGTACAAGGTAGGTGTATGTATTGTAGACTATTGATGATGGAGTCTCCCGTCGGTCCGACGGATGAGTAGGCAGGCAGGTTTATCTGTCGGTGTGTGTCCTCATATGGGAGAAGAGGCCGATTCTGGATGCACAGCACTTCCCACAGGTGTTGCAAGGGAAAACGTCTCCAGAAGTTGAGCCCTGCTTCCTTCGCTCACGCTTCTCCCTAATGGCCAGCGTTCTCTTGTTTTCAAACTTCTTTATGCCACTAGTGCCTGACCAGCACAGGTGACGTTTTTTGTGAAGGGGAGCTGTGCTGTCTCTTCCCCACTCTCTCGCCTACTGACGTTCAGAGTCCCACAGTTGCAGATACTGCCACGTGTAGAACGGCCTCAGCAGGTGCAGATTTTTTTTCTTCGGAGTTCCTGTAGACTATTATTATATTATGTAAAAGCAAAAGCAGCCCTGGGGATTTACCTGTGTTTCTTTTGATGATAAACATTATAGAACAGCAAAAGTAAACAACAAAATCAAAACACAGGCGCTGGCACAGGTACGCAGACACAAACATACAAACATGCAAACACATAAACGCAAGCACGCGGGGCCGCCAGGAGTAAGGTTCAGTTTAATGCCAGGCGATGTGCAAATGAGCACTGGACAGAGCTCAGTGAAGAGATACAGAATGCTGCTGAAAGAGGCAACATCCGAGAGATGTATGATGGTATCAAGAAAGCACTGGGATCAACACAGAGCAAGACTGCCCTCCTCAAATCCTCCACTGGGGAAGTAATCAACGATCCTAGCCAGCAATGGAGAGATGGGCAGAACACTACTCCGACCTCTACTCCACAGAAAACATGGTGTCCAACTCAGGCCTCGATGCCATCAAGTGCATGCCGGTCATGGAAGAACTTGACGCAGAGCCAACTGAGGACGAACTCAGCAAGGCCATTAACAGCCTGACATCAGGCAAGGCACCTGGCAGTGACGGAATTCCCCCAGACCTCATTAAACACTGCAAGACTACTCTTCTGCATCTTCTGCACACAGTCCTCTGTCAGTGCTGGAATGAGGGAGCTGTACCGCAGGACATGAGGAACGCCAAGATCACCACCCTGTACAAAAACAAGGGTGAAAGGAGCGACTGCAACAACTACAGAGGCATCTCACTTCTCAGCAATGTAGGCAAAGTCTACGCTCGGGTCCTCCTAATCCGCCTGCAGAAACTGGCCGAACGCGTTTACCCGGAATCACAGTGCGGTTTCCGAGCAGAGAGATCCACGGTAGACATGATCTTCTCCCTTCGCCAAATCCAGGAGAAGTGCAGAGAGCAGAGGATGCCCCTGTATGTCGCATTCATTGACCTCACCAAGGCCTTTGACCTTGTCAGCAGAGACGGCCTTTTCAGGGCTCTTCGAAAGATCGGCTGTCCCCCCAAAACTGCACAGCTTGATTGAGTCCTTCCACTCCAACATGAAAGGGACGGTGCAGTTTAATGGTAACCTCTCCAAGCCCTTCGACGTACGCAGCGGTGTCAAACAAGGCTGTGTCCTCGCCCCCACCCTATTTGGAATCATCTTTGCTCTTCTCCTGAGACATGCGTTCAGCACAGCGCAGGAAGGGACCTACCTGCGGACCAGATCATATGGCAGGCTCTTCAATCTCGCCCGCCTCAGAGCAAGGACAAAAGTCCGCGAAGCCCTCATCATAGACATGCTCTTTGCTGACGATGCCGCAATTGTGACCCACACCCAGCGGGACTTGCAGTCACTAATGGACCGCTTCTCCCAGGCCTGCAAAGAATTCGGTCTGACCATCAGTCTCAAGAAGACAAATGTCCTAGGCCAAGACACGCCATTCCCACCAGCCATCACCATTGATGACTACGAGCTTGAAGCCATCCATCAATTCACCTTGGGTCCACCATCACCAACAACCTCTCCCTTGACACCGAGATCGACATGAAGATCGGGAAGGCATCCACAATGCTAGCCCGCCTCACACAAAGAGTGTGGACAAATCCCACGAAGACAAGGATGGCTGTATACAACGCCTGCGTCCTCAGCACCTTGCTGTATGGCAGTGATGCGTGGACCACACATGCTCGTCAGGAGAAAAGGCTCAATACCTTCCACCTGAGAAGCCTACGGCGCATAATGGGCATCTCCTGGCAAGACAAGGTGACAAACACCGAAGTCCTGACTCGCGCTGGCCTCCCGACTATGTATACCATGTTGAGACAGCGTCGGCTGCGCTGGCTGGGCCACGTTCGCCGCATGGAAGATGGTCGCATCCCAAAAGACATCCTTTATGGAGAGCTCGCCACGGGGCAGAGAAGCATCGGCCGCCCACAGTTGAGATACAAAGACGTTTTCAAACGTGACATGAAGGCACTTGAGATCAACACTGAGTCCTGGGAGGACATTGCAGATGACCGCAACAGATGGAGAAGCACTCTCAAGAATCAGCTACGGATTGGTGAGGACAAACTGTCAGCTGCTGCAGCAGAAAAGCGTGCTCGCAGAAAAGGGACGGCAGCCAACAGACCAGCATCAGCTTACACATGTGACCGCTGCGACAGAGACTGTCTCTCTCGCATCGGTCTCTACAGTCACAGGCAACGCTGCTTGGTCCAAACAGACAGCCCAATTAGACATTAGGTCGGATATACTCTATCCATGGTCAGCAATGACCGAAGGAGGCCTACTATCTGTCTCTCTCTCTCTTCTCTCTCTCTCTGTGTCTCTCTCTCTGTAACTCTCTCTTCCCCTCTCTCTCTTTCTCTCTGTCTCTCTGTCTCTCTGTGTGTCACTCTCTCTCTCTGTGTTTCTCGGTCGGGGCTTAACGTATCGACGGGTGCGGATTCAAATCAATCAGGAGATCAGCTTATCACAGGATAGACCTCCCCGTTGACGTCATTCTGTCCAGAAGAGTACAATCCTTTACAGTTTATTTCTGGTTGTTTTCTTGTTGTTCTCGGTGTTGTTGTTGTTGTTGCTGCTGTTGTTCTTCTACTTCTTATTGTTCCTGTTGTTGTCGTTCTGTTTATCTTTTTTTCCTTTTTCTTTTTTTTTCTTCTTTTTCTTTATTTTTTTATAATTTTTTTGTCCCTTGCACAGAAGATTATATTTCGCAACATAGAAAAATGCATCACAAATTTTGGGAATTTTTTTTTAAGGACAAAGAACAGAAGAAAAAACAAACAAACAAACAAATAAACAAGAAATCAAGTAAACAACAACAACAAAAAAATCATATCATTCAAGTAACACATTTCACAAATTTAATTACACAGGTACACATTGTTTTAAGTCAAAATAACAGAACGAAAATTATGTCATCATGTGTATTGACGCTGACAAAACAACAACATATACACACACATGCATATGCATATACATATATACATACACACACATCTGCTTCTTGCTTGTTGTTTCTTTTTGTTTTTTGTTTTTATTACATGTTGATTTTTTTAATTATCAGTTTAATGTCACTTATAGACCAGCGGACCACTCAAGGCCATGCTGGTTCGGGGGGCGGAGGGGATGTAAATATCGGTCATGCAGAAACAAGGAGAGAACAAGAAGAAACAATTAAAAAGAACATTAAGCACAATATATGTCACATTCATGCACGTGAATCTAGGCCATGGTTCTGACGCTGACCAAAAAATACAGAGGGAAAAAAAGAAGAGAAAAAAAATGAAAAAAGAAAGAAAAAGAAGAAGAAGAAGAAAAAAAAAATCCGATATAACTACAGTCACATACCGAAGGCACACCACTGACATTGACCATTCCATCAATTCTCGTTAGAGGATTAAACAAACTTGAGTCTTTGAGTCTTGAAATATTCATGGAGTAGACGGATTAAACAAAGTAACGTGTCATGAACACAGACCCGTAGTGGCCAGGTGGCCCAGTGGTAACACGTCCGCCTAGGAAAGGAGACTATGTGAGAGCAAGGATCAAACCACACACTCGGCAGTATTGTCTTGCTCCTCCACTAGACCTTTGCGTGGGTGATCTGGACGCTAATCATTCGGTTTAAGCACCCCCGAAAACGGAGTATGGCTGCCTACGTGGCGGCGTTAAATACTGGTCATACACATAAAATCCCACCCGTGTACATGCGAGTGAACGTGAGGGTTCAGCCCAAGAAGGAGTAGAAGAAGAATATATATATATATATATATATATATATATATATATATATATATATATATATATATATATATATATATATCGAGATAGATAGAGAGAGAGAGTTGGAGAGAGAGAGAGAGGGACAGAGAGAGAGTTCTGTTGATCTAGAGAACGTCTGTGAAATCCTTTTTACCTCAGACTCTATCGACCGTTTCCGACCCACCGTGTATCATTAAGATACTGCTGAATCCGATTCTAAAGAAGATCGGGTTTAGTTCACACACACACACACACACACACACACACACACACACACACACACACACACACACACACACACACACACACACACACACACACACACACACACACACACACACACACACACACACACACACACAGAG
>NC_134876.1:101439167-101446667 GCF_041734735.1 Babylonia areolata | reverse complement strand
ATGGAGAGACAGAGACAGAGAAAAAGGGAGGGAGAGAATAAGAGACAGAGAGAAAATGACAGAAAGAGAAAGAGTCGGAGGCAGAGAGACACAGAAGAGGAACACACACACAGACACACACACACACACACACACACACACACACACACACACACACACACACACACAGACACACACACACACAGACACACACACACACACACACACACACAGACACACACACAGACACACACAGACACACACAGACACACACAGACACACACACACACACACACACACACAGACACACACACACACACACACAGACACACACACACACACACACACACACACACACACACACAGAGACACACACAGACACACACACACACACACACAGACACACACACACACACACACACACACACACACAGACACACACACACACACACACACGCACAGACACACACACACACACACACACACACACAGAGACACACACACACACACACACACACACACACACACACACACACACACACAGACACACACAGACACACACAGACACACACACACACACACAGACACACAGACACACACACACACACACACTTACCCTCCCCCCCCCCCCCCTTCCCCCCGCCCCCCCCCCCCACCACCACCACCACCACACACGCACGCACGCACAGATATTCATGATGATCAAGATAATGGCAATGGATACCACTGTCACGCACAAACTCACATACACACTCGCGCTTCCCCGCACTCGTGCATCAAACGGGTGATGATGACGATGATACAATCAACGACGATAATGATAAGAAAGAGAGTGAGACAGAGAGACGGACAGACAGCCGGGCATGCAGAAACAGAGAGACTTATCCTGGACATTCTGCATGCCTCGTCCTAAGAAATCCCAACCTTTGATTCCCGGCTGACAGAATAATTTTCAAAATTGATTGCTGTATTCTTTGACATTCCCGTTTTCTCACTTCGTCTTATTTGGCCCCAGCATTTAGAAAACCCGAATCTAATTTAGTGGGGGAATTAGTGGAATAATATGGACTCGGTCAGACGCGCTGTTCATTACGGTGTTTGTGTTGGCTTTGAATTGCTTGACAATGTCGATGATGGAGTGCCGAGAGATGTAGAAAGAGAGACTGAGAGGCGGGGGAGATAGAGAGAGAGGGGGGGAGAGAGAGGGTGGAGAGAGAAGTGAGCGAGAGGGAGAGGGGAGGGGATAGAGAGACTGAGAGAGAGAGAGAGAAAGAGAGAGAGAGAGAGAGAGAGAGAGAGAGAGAATGAGGGAGAAAGAGAATAAGGGAAAGAGAGAGAGAGGGAGAGAGAGGGGGAGAGATAGAGAGATGTGGGATGAGGGAAAAAGACACACAGATGTACGGACAGACGCATGGACGGACAGACAGGGATAGAGACATATGTTGGGAGGGTGAGGGTAAGTGAGAATAGTGAGAAAGACGAAGGACAAAGCACAAAGGCGGTGCACACACACACACACACACACACACACACACACACACACACACACAGGGAGAGAGAAACAGACAGACAGACAGACAGAGAGACGAACAGACGAAGCGACAGAGCCAGAGACAAAGATGGACAGAACAAGAAATGTCTTATAGAGACAGCGGACGGAGAGAGAGAGAGAGAGAGAGAGAGAGAGAGAGAGAGAGAGAGAGAGAGAGAGAGAGAGAGAGAGAGAGAGAGAGAGAGAGAGAGAAGACAAGGCAAGACAAAAATCTTTATTTCGAAGATAATAGATAAGCACTGATGTGCTGTTTTTTGATCCAGTCCCCGCCTTGAATAGGGTCTACACTACTCAGTACTGAACAAAATTAAAGCATAGTGTTAGTAGAAATACATAACAGAGGGGGAAAAAATCCAAAAATAATCTTTAAAAAAAGAAAACACACACACACACACACACACACACACACACACACACACACACACACACACACACACATGGCATACAGGCAGAAGCATGGTGTTAGTTAAATGCCTAGGGAAAAAATAACAAAATGAAAGAAACAAACACACACAACACATACCGCACCATCGACTAGAATGGGGGATGGAGGGTGAGGGAGGTTCTGAGTCAACCATACACATTTGACAAACAGTACCATTAAAATGAAATATTTACATATCATTATATGGCGTAAGGTGGGAAAGGCAATGTTTTTTTTAAGGTGGTTGACAATGGTGTTGTTCAATTGTTTCTGGGAGTGAGTTCCATAGGGTGGCGCCTGAGTAAACCAGACTGGATTTGAACAAGTCAATACTTGGCATTGGGATACGGCCTTTGGGGGGATTCCTTGATGAATTTACAGAAAATTTGTCTATTAATGTTGGTGGCGCATTACCTGTCATAACCTTTAGCATCATGATTCCTTTATTGTACTCTACGGGTTAGAGGGAGACTATTTGCTTGTTTATAGTTTGAGTCTAAAAGGGAAGTCTTTTTAAGGAGTACCAGCTTGAGACCCTGTTTATGAAGATTCTGTAACGGTTTCATGGTGTTTGCACTTGCGGAGTCCCATAGTGTCGATGCATCATCATCATCATCATCATTATTATTATTATTATTATTATTATTGTCGTCGTCATCGTCGTTATTATTATTATTATTATTATTATTATTGTTGTTGTTGTTGTTGTTGTTCTTTTACCTTTGCTTATATATGTATGTTTGTTAAGTTTATCATATTTAGCTAATTCTTATCAAAGCGTGCATAGTTAAGTGCTCTTTGTTTCCACGTTAAAGTGAAAGAGAGAGAGAGAGGTCGACAATCGTTGAAACAGACCCGATTTGGTGGTGATGGTGGTAGTGATGGTGGTGGTCACAGTGATAGTGCTAGTGATGGTGGTGGTGATGATGATGGTGGTAGTGATGGTGGTGGTGGTAGTAGTAGTGATGGTGGTGGTGATGGTGATAGTGATGGTGGTGGTGATGGTGGTAGTGGTGATAGTGGTGATGGTGATGATGGTGGTGGTCTTTGCCGCTGATATTTGAAAGGGAGATCAGTCTGATCCGCGCCTTTACCAGACCTAGGAGATGTGCACCAGACTATGTTTTATATTCATACATCAAAAGGGTGAATGCAGAGATAGGAGGAAAGAAGAAGACAGAAGAAAAAAAGAAAGAGAGGTTGGGATATACAAGAAGGTACAGAGACAGACAGGAAGAAGAAGAAGAAGGAAGGAAGGAAGGAAGGTCAGGGGAGGAAAGAAGAGAAAGGGACAGGCAGGAAGGCTAACAAACGGACAGAAATTCAAACAGACACTTAGACAAAGCTGTCCTATTGTGATTGAATAATAAAATTATGTGTTTGTGCATTCTGAGAAAAAGCCATCTAGCTGACTGAACTGAATCATGTTATCGCAAAAGTATGTTGGATACAAGGGAACTGATGCATTCAAGCAATCGATCTCCAAGTGATTTTCGTTATTATTGAAGTCAAAATCACATAACGTGTGCAGTGAGTTTAGATGATGTGCATGTGCTAATTCCAACTTATCTCAATAAAGACAACAAAAGAACAACAGACCGACAAACTAACAAACAAAACATCAACAAAGAAAGAAAGAAAAGAAAAAGGGAAAGCAGAAAAGCAAAGTACAAACACCGAAATTGAAAAGGAAGAAAACATCAAACTGGATTACACACATTAACCAGTAGATGCATCAGTCTGATTCAATGCTAAATGTCCACGGTGTATGAAAAAGCGAAGCCATAACTGTCCCCCGGAAAAAGCTTAAGTGGATCCGATAAAGGCAGTGAAAGAAGTCACAAATCATGAACACACGGAGAAGTAAGCCATTCTCCTGTCTGATCTCGGATAAGGAAGAATGACTGTTATGGAATGAAAGGAATTATCTTGGCACCTGATCTTGCGTTGAGCAACTGATGTTCGCCCTTCAGATTCGAAAATGACCATGGCTTCAATAGTCAGATGAACGATCGGTGGCTGTGGGTCCGGAGGTGACTGGTGAGCCCAGTCCGGGCCCTGAAGACTCTCCCACATGTGGGACACAAGTGAGTGGGTGCTGTTGTTGCAGTGAATGCTGCTCGGGCCTTGGGCAAACTAATATCTGACTTGTTATCTGAGCTAACACAGCACGTTCATAAATACTCGATTACTAGCCCGGTAGAGGTGGTATATATATATATATATATATGAAGTGAATCCTCTAGGGAGTACTCTTGTCGAACCCAACAGGGTAAGCTCTCGATGTCTGACCAGTGCATTAGGTTTATACGTACGTCAGGCAGCTGAAATGTTTATTGCGCAGATGTGATGTAGAAAATATCGATCGGCTCACACACATTGAATCCCCCTGAAACTAGAATTGAACTCTGACCTTGCTCAGACTGTCACTCCACATGTTAGAGGTCGTCCACAGTAGGTACCACTGTGCAAAATGTGAGACTTTTTGTTGTCTTACAAATGACAGTCGCCGTCCTCCTTATCGTCTATTTCTGTGGTTCACACTGGCTCTTCATTGCCTCCAGAAACACCGCACAGAAACAGTGCGGTCTGTACCATGGCAGTGTGGCACTGTGGGTGAGAAGTCTGTTTTCATACAGAATTATGTTTTGACAGGAAAAGTGGCACAAGGCATAGCAGTAATTATTTGGAGAAAACACATGAACGAAATAAGGACATGAATGCAGACACGCATGCATATATACATGAATGCATACATACATACATTCATGCATACGTACATAAAGAAAGACATGAAAGAAGGAAGTAAGGAAGAAAGAAAGAAAAAAAGAAAAAAAAGAAAGAAAGAAAAAAAAGAAAATGAATACACTTAAATACCGTCTGTAACCTCTAGTCACTCACATAGCAAACACATACACGTTTGTGATTATTTGGTCAATGTCTGCAGCGTGTGATTTGTGGATGTTTGTGAAACCGCAAATCCAATGGAGAAAATAAAGCGTTGAAGGGAAAATAACGTGTAAACAAAACAAAATAAAACAAAAAAGAAATCCCAAACAAAATCAAACTATACAACTAATTGTTATGAGACCATCCATTCTCAGTTTCAATCTCAGCGACTATGGAATGAAAGCCAATTATCTAGGGACCTGATCTAGAGTTGGGCAAACTGATATCTGACTCAACGCGGCCGCTGGACGCTTTTTTACTTCTGACGGTCGGCTACTTTAGTGCCTTGTGCCGAGATGGTGGATTCTGAAAGGACGTCAAGGGAGGTCTTGTTTGTCCCGCCGTCTGAGACACAACTTAGGTCGTCAGTGGAGTTGTATCATCACGGCGATGTGGTCGGCACACAGGGGCGTAAATCTCGAAGTTAAGTAGATGATTGTGTGGGGGTGCTGGTTTGTTACCATGATGTGTTTCACGTGCGTAAATCAACTGTTTTTTTCGCATATATGACGTCCAATTTCCCCCTTCAACCCTCCATCCCAATTAACCAAATTGATTTAATATTTCGTTCTGTGAGTCTTTTCTTTATTCATTTAGTGTTTTGTTCGTTTTGGTCTTTCCGTTTTCGTTCTTCTTGCATCCTCCTTTAGAATATGACCGCTGCCGTTTGAGGCTTTCTACATATATATATATATATATATATATATATATATATATATATATATATATATATATATATATATATATATATATATATGTATATCCTGTTTACGTTCAACAGTTCAGCAATAAAAAAAGAAAAGAAAAAGGTAAATGAATAAACAGGAAGGCAACAAGTGTGTCCCTGGCAAGTTTGGGTAGGAGCACCCTCTCCACACGAAAACTATACATACAGACAAAAACGATAAAGCCACTGCGTCCTTGACCTAAAAATCGACGACTGCCACACAAGAAAGCAACCGAGGAAGTTTTCTACTTTGCTTCTGCCATCGACTGGAAGAGGGTGAGCTTGAAAACAGTTTGTTTGCCATCTCTCCATCTCGCCCATGGAAAAAAAGGGGGCCATATCCGTTTTCTTGTTATGGTCCGCCTGGTAAAGGAGAGCTGTAAAGGGATGGTTTACAAGAGTCGCCTGCAGCTAATGACTGGCTGTCTCTCCACCCCCCCCCCTCCTCCCACCCTTCAGTTCACTTCCAGGGTCACTCCCCGCATCGCAATAAGTCAGATTGCGTCTTTTGCTCAGCAAGTCTTGGACCATCCAGAGCTGATGTGGCAACTGTGTGTGCCTCTGTTCTCGGTTCAGTTCAGTTCACCTACTCAAAGAGGCGTCATCACTGCGTTCGGGGGAGATGAAAAACAAACAAAAACAAAACATGTACGCTACACAACATCTTCTATGTAGATGCCTGACCAGCAGCGTAACCCAACGCGCTTTGTCAGGCTTTGAGTGAACATTTGTTTCTTGTTTCTCCATTCAAGCAAAAGAGTATGAATCGCCTTTCAAACACGCATCATTTAGTGTTTGCGTTCTGAGGAACAGAAAGAGAAAGTGGTTTAGATTTACTGTGTGTAGGTGGGTGGTTGGGTGGGTAGGCAGGTGTTTGTCTGTCTGTTTAACATGCTGGTTCTATAGCAGACATGAGACATAATGGCACTGACAATGTGAATTTATGGAATAAAAAAGAACCACAGCTCAGTTCCTTCCCGGAATACTTTCTAGAGGGAAGACAGAGAGGTTTTTGCTTATAAGTGAAAAGCTGATGTCTTTCTGTTTTCGTGTTTTATCCATGGAAATACGGATTTTGAAGAATAAGTGAAACACTCATTTCAAGATTGTTGAGTGTCTGGTGTTCCAAGGTCATGCGTTTACTTGCCGCTCTTTTTGTTAAGAAAAAAAAATTAAAAAAATTAGACGTACGCGCGCGCGCACGCGCGTGTGTGTCTATCTGTTTGTTTCTCTGTGTGTCTATGTGTGTATGTCTGTTAGTGTCTGTATCTGTGTATCTGTGTCTGTGTGAGTATGTGCGTGCTTGTATGTCTGTATGCCTGTCTGTTAGTCTGTCTCTGTCTTAACGTTTTCAGTTCCAATGTTGGGTGGGTGGGTGCGGGTCATTTTTACCAATTCTCAACTCCCCTCAGATGAAGACCAATCACCCCCTATTACGTAGGTCTGGTGCCATCATTAATAACACGCCACCAACCTGACAATTACGCGTCTGTCACACGACTGTCATGAATGATGTAGTGCACTGGGATGTCGATAAATGCGCCCCTGTTTTTGTTTTTTGTTGGGTTTTTTTATCGTTTTTTGGGGGGATGGGGGAGGGGTTTGTTTTGTTTCTGGGCAGCCGTCCATAATGCGCTATGCATCTGTCTACCCGTTGAAGGACAGCTGGAGGCTTTAGATGAGAGAGAGAGAGAGGGAGAGAGAGAGAGAGAGAGAGAGAGAGAGAGAGAGAGAGAGAGACAGAGAGAGAGACAGAGAGAGAGAGAGTTAGCAAGAAAGATACTCAGGGAGCTTTATTTTGTTCCTGTTGTTGTTTGTTTGACCTCTACACTCAAGGCCTCAATTTCGACCACCATATCGGTGCCAGTT
>NC_134876.1:101434167-101436667 GCF_041734735.1 Babylonia areolata | reverse complement strand
ACCTGCCTGTCACTTCACGGGTCTTGTGCCTAGCGTCCAGACGGGCGCAATAGCCGAGTGGTTAAAGCGTTGGACTTTCAATCTGAGGGTCCCGGGTTCGAATCTCGGTGACGGCGCCTGGTGGGTAAAGGGTGGAACAAATTCCGATCTTCCTCGTCAACATTATTATGTGAAGACCTGCTTAGTGCCTGAATCCCCTTCGTGTGTATACGCAGGCAGAAAATCATTTACGCACGTTAAAGATCCTGTAATCCATGGAAGCGTTCGGTGGGTTATGGAATCAGGAATATATCCAGCATGCACACCCTCGAAAACGGAGTATGGCTGCCTACATGGCGGGGAAAATAAACAAGCGGGGCATACACGTAAAATGTCACATGTCTGTCAGAGTGTGTATGTGTGCGTGCCTGAAATCTAATTGAATGACACAGGAAACGAATGATGAGCGCCCAGTGGCAGCCGTCAGTCGGTTCTACCCTGGTTGGCAGCCTGTTGTGCAAATGACCCCGAGTTTGTAAAGCGCTTAGACCTTGGTCTCCGATCGAGGATAGGCAGTCACATAAGTGTAGCCGTGTTCCCGAGTGGTATATAAGGGGACGGTACAAAAGAACTAACTGAATAATTGAATGAAAGGATAGACAAGAATTCCCGCGCAGATGCCGGGAACATATAGAGGCCAGTCACAAAAGGGTTTTTCTATTGTTTTATTTACAACAGTTATCATAAAGAGAAGAAGAGATAAGGAGAAGAAGAAGAATAGATAAAAACAAGGATGAGGAGAAGAATAAGAAGAAGAAGAAATAAGGAGAAGAAGAAATAAGGAGAAGAAGAAAACACGGATCAGGAGAAGAGGATAACAGTGCAAGCGATACGTAGCGAGATGTCAACCTCTGGGACAACACACACACACACACACACACACACACACACTCTCTCTCTCTCTCTCTCTCTCTCTCTCTCTCCTCTCTCTCTCTCTCTCTCTCTCTCTCTCTCTCTCTCTCCGTACTGATGTTGAGCTAATGGACTCACTTGTCTTGAGCCGATAGACACCTTATTTCTAATTTAGCCCAACGCTTCCGTGGTATAGACTGTAAAGACGTATATCAGTAACGCTGTTCCAGGCTGCGAAAGTGGATTTGCTTGTGCAGGGATTAGATTTTGTAGCACTTCAATTACATCATGGCGAGCACTAAGGCGTTCTTCAACTGAAAGTTTCCTTGCTGCCTTCAGTAACGTGCATCCATTATGGCTGAGAAATAAAACTGCCAGCGAAAGCTGCACCAGGTCCTTGCTTTGTTTCACCATATCGGTCACTTGTCCTCCATCTACTGTTGCTCGTATTTCGCTGATGACACTGTCAGCCCAACACTGGGCTTTCATAAACGTACATTCTTTTGACCATCTATTCATAAATGTCCAGGAAATGGAATCCACTTTCAATTTCTCATCTAGAAGTGCTTTGAAAGGAAGAGTGTTGCGAGACATGAATCACAACAGGCTACGAAATGCAGTATGCACTCAACACACGTAAAAGAACATGCGGCAACAAAGCGGTTATCTGTGGGAACTCGTTATAGAAAAATAAACTTGCAGAAAGAAAAAAAAGAAGATGGGTGGCGCTGTACTGTGGCAACATGAACTTCCCGGGGAAAAAAAACAAAAACAACCCGAATGTTATACAGGGAAGTATGCTGTAACACAAATTAATATATTACAGTGCAATTCAATAGAAACTGCTGCAATGCAATGCAATTGTGCTGTATTGAGTTGCATCGTATTGAAGTCCTGTTTGGTCACAGCAGATTTATCTGGCTATTTTCCCATCAAAGTGGATTTTTCTACAGACATTTGCCAGGAACAGCTCTCTTTTTGCTGTGACTTTTTGACGTGCGCTAAGTGCGTGCTACACACGGGACCTCGGTTTATCGACTCATCCGAATGCCTAGCGTCCAGACCACCACCACTCTAAAAAAGTCTAATGGAAGTAGAGAGAGAGAGAGAGAGAGAGAGAGAGAATTCTCCTTGCAAGAGGTAGGCAGTCATGATCCGCTTTCCGGGGGGGGGCGGGGGGGGGGGGGGGGGTGCATGCTGAGTATGTTCTTGTTTCCATAACCCACCGAACGCTGACATGGATTACAGGATCTTTAGTGTGTGTTTTTTTTTTTTCTGCCATCTGTTCAACAGACGTACATTTATGAATCGGCGTGCATTCTTGCTCAGTGGACAAACCGGGTCTCTGAGGTGGATCCAGAAATCCTTCATGTGTCTCATCACAGGAAATGAACAGTCTCAGCTTTGTTGACTCCTTTCAGTGAATTACCATGTCAAAGCATCCACGTAACCATGCAGGGTCAAATTAATGATAGGCAAAAACAAGTACTGTTTCTTTTTGTAAAGAATGAATGGGCGCTTGACAGAGCTTGACAAGGGTTTGACTGCTTGTGCGAAGTAACTGATATTTGTATTTTTGTATTTTGTATTTCTTTTTTATCACAACAGA
>NC_134876.1:101416667-101426667 GCF_041734735.1 Babylonia areolata | reverse complement strand
ATTCTTCCACACAATCTGGCCACACCTATCAGAGTGGAATTCTTCCACACAATCTGGCCACACCTATCAGAGTGGAAACATTCCACACAATCTGGCCGCACCTATCAGAGTGGAATTCTTCCACACAATCTGGCCGCACCTATCAGATTGGAATTCTTCCACACAATCTGGCCGCACCTATCAGAGTGGAATTCTTCCACACAATCTGGCCGCACCTATCAGAGTGGAAACATTCCACAATCTGGCCGCACCTATCAGAGTGGAAACATTCCACACAATCTGGCCACACCTATCAGAGTGGAAACATTCCACACAATCTGGCCACACCTATCAGAGTGGAATTCTTCCACACAATCTGGCCACACCTATCAGAGTGGAATTCTTCCACACAATCTGGCCACACCTATCAGAGTGGAAACATTCCACACAATCTGGCCGCACCTATCAGAGTGGAAACATTCCACAATCTGGCCACACCTATCAGAGTGGAATTCTTCCACACAATCTGGCCGCACCTATCAGAGTGGAAACATTCCACACAATCTGGCCACACCTATCAGAGTGGAATTCTTCCACAATCTGGCCACACCTATCAGAGTGGAATTCTTCCACACAATCTGGCCACACCTATCAGAGTGGAATTCTTCCACACAATCTGGCCACACCTATCAGAGTGGAAACATTCCACACAATCTGGCCACACCTATCAGAGTGGAAACATTCCACACAATCTGGCCGCACCTATCAGAGTGGAATTCTTCCACACAATCTGGCCACACCTATCAGAGTGGAATTCTTCCACACAATCTGGCCACACCTATCAGAGTGGAATTCTTCCACACAATCTGGCCACACCTATCAGAGTGGAATTCTTCCACAGTCTGGCCACACCTATCAGAGTGGAATTCTTCCACACAATCTGGCCACACCTATCAGAGTGGAATTCTTCCACACAATCTGGCCACACCTATCAGAGTGGAATTCTTCCACACAATCTGGCCACACCTATCAGAGTGGAAACATTCCACACAATCTGGCCGCACCTATCAGAGTGGAATTCTTCCACACAATCTGGCCGCACCTATCAGATTGGAATTCTTCCACACAATCTGGCCGCACCTATCAGAGTGGAATTCTTCCACACAATCTGGCCGCACCTATCAGAGTGGAAACATTCCACAATCTGGCCGCACCTATCAGAGTGGAAACATTCCACAGTCTGGCCACACCTATCAGAGTGGAATTCTTCCACAGTCTGGCCACACCTATCAGAGTGGAATTCTTCCACACAATCTGGCCAGAGGACAGCACTTTTGTTGTCATGGGCTCTTAATTTCAGCGCGCGCCAAGTGCGTGCTGTACCCGGATGTGTGTGTGTGTGTGTGTGTGTGTGTGTGTGTGTGTGTGTGTGTGTGTGTGTGTGTGTGAGTGTGTGTGTGTGTGTGTGTGTGTGTGTGTGTGTGTGTGTGTGTGTGTGTGTGTGTGTGTGTGTGTGTGAGTGTGTGTGTGTGTGTGTGTGTGTGTGTGTGTGTGTGTGTGTGTGTGTGTGTGTGTGTGTGTGTGTGTGTGTGTGTGTGTGTGTGTGTGTGTGTGTGAGTGTGTGTGTAGTAATGGTGAGGAAGAAAGAGGAGCCTATAGCCTGCCTGCCGCACTGGCTTTCAGATACCACGGAATGAGCTGGGTCGGTAATCACACACACACACACACACACACACACACACACACACACACACACACACACACACACACACCTCCCCCCCATCTCTCCACCTCCCCCCCTCACACATCACTACCCACGTCCCCCCTCTCTCTGCTACTGTCCTCAGCCATACACAAGTCACAGTGAAAAACACGGAAACACACACACACACACACACACACACACACACACACAATCAAAAAGAAAAAAAGCAAACAAAAAGCGAGCGTGCATGCAGAGAGAGAGAGAGAGAGAAAGAGAGAGAGAGAGAGAGACTATGTCTCTATGTCTGTCTGTATCGCTCTGTCTCACTGTGTTTCTTTCTCTCTTTCACTCTCTTTCTACCTCTCCCACACACGCGCGCTCGCGCACACACACACACACACACACACACACACACACACACACACACAGCCACACTCACGCGCTCGCGCACACACACACACACACACACACACACACACACACACAATCACACACACACACACACACACACACACACACACACACACACACACACACACACACACACACACACACACAGACACACCTTCCTGAGCGTCAGTGGTGGGCGACAACCCACCAAGCTTTCATTCACTCCTTCATTAATCAAGCCAATTGTTTTTTGCAGGTAGGAGCTTTCCCCACACACCACTACCGCCAACACCGACACCAGCATCAAAGCTCAACACGGAACCATCGTGAACTCCGCAACAGTCCATCCACATTCCCTTCAGAGTATCTCCCTGCGGAGTGCTTCCCAACTTCCGGTTGTAGCACGTGCAGCAGAAGAGAGGAGAGAGAGAGAGAGAGGCCATGGCGCCCCCTGGGAGGTGACGTCACGCGACAGCGGCGCCCTCTGTAGGGTCTCACGGGGGAGTGGCGTGGCGTTGTTGTCGTCAACAACACGGACAGATAAGGGTTGCCGATAACCGACCGACGGGGGAGAGAAGAGGAGGAGGAGGAAGAGAAAGAGGAGGAAGTGGAGGAGGAGGAAGAGGAGGACAAGAAAGAGGAGGAATAAGACGAAGAGGACGAAGATGTTAGGGAGCGCTTCTTGCAGTCCTCGGCGAGGGATGGAGCTGGTCTGTCGGTCCTTGATAGCCGTCGTCATCTTCTTCGCCTCTGGCATCGGTAAGTCTGTCCACACCCCGCTGTGACGTGTTGAAATGGTACTGATGTTGATAGTAGTCATTAGTAATAATACTAAAAATGATACTACGACTACTACTACTATGATTATGATGACCACACACACACACACACACACACACACACACACACACACACACAATTTGCGAAATGTGTTCAGTTGAACTCATCGAGTTTTTAATTCTTTTTTTTTTTCTTCTGCAAACAGCTTTTATACTCTTTTTTCTTTTTTTAGAGGCACATAGACGTTGGGGCAAACACATCGCACAACAGACAGGTCTGTGTACCATCTGACACCACAGAGCGTTAAGGTGTCGATGTCCGAACATGATTTCTGACCGATTTATGAAGATGTTCTAAAATGCAGTGTTCTTTCCGTGTGTCTCAAACAAGCGAGTACACACACACACACACACACACACACACACACACACACACACACACACACACACACACACAGATATATATATATATATATATATATATATATATATATATATATATATATATATATATATATATATACATAGAGAGAGAGGGGGGGGGTGAAGAAGCACATTAGTCGATTAGACCCAGAATAGTCTGCCTCGGAAAGAGGATTAATATACCTAATATACCTACTGGAGTGGACAAGTCAGTGACCAAATCGTACGTCGCCCTTTGAGCGAAACAGATTTTACCAGTCCAGCTGGAGCACGTATGTATATGTGTGTGTGTGTGTGTGTGTGTGTGTGTGAGAGAGAAAAAAAAGTAGAGAATCTCTGCCAACAATAATGACTTTTGGAAATAGGTAAAGTTATAAACAGCAACCTCTCTTGTGCGATCAGAAACACGTAATTCGTACAGGACGTTGACCCGCCCCCCCACCCCCACCCCCACCCATCCCTCCTGAAAACAGGCGGCAAATGAAATAATTCACACCACTGATGACATGTCCGGTACTTGACACTGCAGAACTGTCTGCTTGCCTTTCTGACCTCAACCTGCCCCTCCTTCCCACAACGGGATGCCGCTGATTGCTTTACCAGTGGACAGGGCCCTCAGCGATTGGCTTGTCAGTGTAAGAATTCCAAAAGGGTATCGAACAGGACACGAAAGGCGCAATAACCGAATGGTCAAAGCGTTGGACTTTCAATCTGAGGGTCCCGGGTTCGAATCTCGGCAGCGGGCGGCTGGTGGGTAAAAGGGTAACATTTTTTTCCCGGTCTCCCAGGTCAGCATAATTATGTGCAGACCTGCTTGTGCCTGAACCCTATTCGTGTGTATACGCACGTTGAAGATCATGTAATCCATGTCAGCGTTCGGTTTTCTCATGGAAACAAGAACATGCCCAGCATGCACCCGCCCGAAAACAGAGTATGGCTGCCTACATGACAGGGTAAAACGGTAATACACGTAGAAGCCCACTCGTGTACTTACGAGTGGACGTGGGAGTTGTAGCCCACAAACGACGACGACGACGACGAAGAAGAAGAAGCAGGAGAAGAAGAAGAAGAAGAAGAAGAAGAAGCAGGAGAAGAAGCAGGAGAAGAAGCTTGTCAGTGTTGTGTAGAATTTCAAAAGGAAATGGAACAGAATACGGTGGGTTGTCCCTGAAGATCCAATCACGATGATGTGTGGATGATGACTAGTTAAAATACATCTTTCAAAACACCTAATCCGGCAGATGAACAGATCGATGTTAATCAATGGCAGAGCCAACAAGAACATCCTGTAGCCAACGTGAGCTGAGACCAAAGCCCAAACAGACACGCTGGACACAGTACCTCTTTCTCGTCACGTTCACCAAACACGTGTCTCCTCCCGACAGTCGGCTGGTGGATGTTGCCTTACTGTTTGGCTCATTACTGCCAAAGAAAGAACTGTGTCCGAGATGTGATGCGGAGTGTGTGTGTGTGTGTTTGTGTGTGTGTGTGTGTGTGTGTGTGGTCATGACATGCTCCATTATGTTGACGTTATAATGACTCAAGATATGTCAGAATTCATTCGTTCCTTTTAAAAGCCCAACCAGCCTCGCCAAAATATGAATATTTCCATAGTTATTGGACTGGAACTTTCAGAAGTCAGTTTCGTTGCAAGTGCACTTCAAGATCATTTCAGAAAGCTATGCCAAAAGGTCCACTGAGAAAATCGAGCAACAACACAAAAATATTGACAGGAAGAAATCAATTCCAATAGTATAGTTTCTCTTTAAGTGACCACACACACACACACACACACACACACACACACACACACACACACACACACACACACACACGAAAACAAAACAAAACAAACCAAAAACCACACACACAAAACAAGAAACATGCAGTCATTCATTTACTGATGTTTTATACATTCGTATTCTATGAAATAATAGTCCACTGACATACACATCCAGACATGACAAACCCATGACTGAGAAACCCTGCTGGAGATCTGTCGGACAGTGTGTCCATTTCTGGCAGCACGTAGTGTTCATGGCAGCACGGAGTGTTCATGGCAGCACGGAGTGTTCATGGCAGCACGGAGTGTTCATGGCAGCACGGAGTGTTCATGGCAGCACGGAGTGTTCATGGCGTGCTCATGGCAGCACGGAGTGTTCATGGCAGCACGGAGTGTTCATGGCGTGCTCATGGCAGCACGGAGTGTTCATGGCAGCACGGAGTGTTCATGGCAGCACGGAGTGTTCACGGCAGCACGGAGTGTTCATGGCGTGCTCATGGCAGCACGGAGTGTTCATGGCAGCACGGAGTGTTCATGGCGTGCTCATGGCAGCACGGAGTGTTCATGGCAGCACGGAGTGTTCATGGCAGCACGGAGTGTTCACGGCAGCACGGAGTGTTCATGGCGTGCTCATGGCAGCACGGAGTGTTCATGGCAGCACGGAGTGTTCATGGCAGCACGGAGTGTTCATGGCAGCACGGAGTGTTCACGGCAGCACGGAGTGTTCATGGCGTGCTCATGGCAGCACGGAGTGTTCATGGCAGCACGGAGTGTTCATGGCGTGCTCATGGCAGCACGGAGTGTTCATGGCAGCACGGAGTGTTCACGGCAGCACGGAGTGTTCATGGCGTGCTCATGGCAGCACGGAGTGTTCATGGCAGCACGGAGTGTTCACGGCAGCACGGAGTGTTCATGGCAGCACGGAGTGTTCATGGCAGCACGGAGTGTTCACGGCAGTGTTCATGGCAGCACGGAGTGTTCATGGCAGCACGGAGTGTTCATGGCAGCACGGAGTGTTCACGGCAGCACGGAGTGTTCACGGCAGCACGGAGTGTTCACGGCAGCACGGAGTGTTCATGGCAGCTCATTTCCATAAGCAGAAGGAAGCACTGACACAGAGCATCCCGCGTCTGGTCCCCTGGCCATCAAGTGATACCAAATATCCGTTAGAAGTCCGATGCACGTGCCCCTAGCATCAGCAAACACCTCAGGGCAAGTGGGAGGAGGGAGGGGGGGCGAGGAGGGGGGAGTTGGGGGGAGGGGCGTGTCGTGTTTCGCGACAGAATGCGAGGAAGACCGGAATCTATCCAGAGTTGTCTTGCGGGCTTGTGACCTCTGTTCGCTGAACAGTTGGTATGGACGTTGTAAATAATTGTGAGCAAAATGTCTAATGCTATCCATATTTGTATTAGTTACATGAAATACTACCTATAACATTTACAAATACCCCCCACGGGTTTTCCTGAAATGAATACATCGTGTCCTGTCTTGTCAGTCAGTTTCTGCTATACAGAAATGGTTCCAGTGTCAAGTTTATTTTTTCATCGGATACGTTTTCTCATATTAGGTTTTGCCAGTAAGTTGGAGGGAAATTTCTGTAGGGTTATTATGGTATGGGTGCAAGGATAAAAACCACGATAAGAGGCACAGTTTTATCTAACGTGGACTGTGTGATTACCGATAATGCACAAAACAACTGCTGAAAGCACACGTATTTCTTCAGATGAAAACGTATTTGAATATATTCTGCTTGTAATGTTCCCATTTCTTTCTCTCTCTCCTGGTTTTATGTAGCAACATTATGGTGTAAATTCTTTTCTAAACGTTTTCATGAACAAACACTAAATCTATGAAAGATATTATCACATTCACAGCCATTTATTCAAACTCATTTACACAATTGTGCATTATTATTTTCCGTATCTATGATGGTTTCATTTACATATAGTTCCACACATCACACACACATGACTGAGAATCCCTTTTAGAGATATTATGGAATAATGCATCCATTTCTGGCATCACAGTGTTCACAGTATCTGATTTCTATAGCCAGAAGGAAGCACTCAAACGCAGCGCCCCGCTTTTAGTCCCCTGGCCATAAAGGGATATCAAATATCCGCCAGTAGTCCGAAGCACGTGCCCCCAGCATCACTCAGGTCGGCAGACAGTTCAGGGCAAGGGGGAACAGTTGAGAGGGGGGGCGGGGGGGGATGAGGGGGGGACGGGTGTGTGTGTGTGTGTGGGGGGGGGGGGGGGGGGTCGAGACGTTTTTCGCGACTAGTCGAGGGAGAAAGCGGTCTTCCCAAAGTGTCTTCTCTTGCTGTCTTTTAACCTCTGTCCTTTTGCCAGTCACTGTCTGATGTACGAATGTGCTATGGGTCAAGTGTCTGGTTGTTGTTTTTTTCTTTCCACTAGGTATGTTTTTTTGTTTGTTTTTTGTTTTGTTTTTTTAAGGATGTCAACGTAATTGCCATGTAGCCAGAGGGACAATTATCGTAAAGCTAACATTTGGGAGTAAGGCATGCTTTCTTTTCACTTGGACTGTGATTTCTAGCAGTTCAAAAAACACATGCTAAATGTACATGAAGTTTTGCAGTAGAAAATGTATTTGAAACTTCTCCACTTGTAATGCTGTCTTTTTTCTCCCATTTATAGATAGTTGCGTGACAGTGAAATTATGAAAACAAAAAACAACAACAATGAACCAATGAAAGAAAGAGGAAGGAAAAATCTCCTTCTGTCATGGCTGCAAGACTGGCAAAATACCTCACAGAAAATGAGTATATGGATGTGTCAGTCCAGAAAGGTGGCATTCCAGGAGTTCCTGGCTGTGTAGAACATGCTACAATGATTTGGGATGCGATACAAAGAGCAAAGGCAGAGAAAAAGAACCTTGACGTGGTATGGCTGGATCTGGCAAATACGTACCGGTCAGTTCATCATGAGATGACCCAACTGGCTCTCGAGATGCACCATGTACCAACGGACATCAGGGACATGCTGAAGAAGTGCTTCCATGCTTCTCAATGTGGTTCACCACCGAGGAATACATAGCAGATTGGATCAATCTGGAAGTGGGCATAGCCATGGGCTGTGCAATTTCTCCAATCCTGTTCGTGCTGGCAAGGAAGTGATCTCGGAGGCCTCAATGAAGGGAGCGGATCGAGCCGACCTCGGTAATGGATACCAGATACCTCCTTTGAAAGCCTTCACGGATGACACAACAGTCCTTTCAACAAAAGAGGATGGCACCTGTGAAATATTGAAGCGGCTGAACGAGCTAGTTGCCTCAGCCAGGATGAACTTTAAACCAAAGAAATCACTGAGCCTCTCACTCGTTAAGGAAAGGTAGCTGAAATGGTCACATTCACTGTAGCCAACCAAGCCATTCCAACGGTGTCAGATGAACCAGTCAAGAGTCTTAGAAGATGGTATGGCGAGTCCCTGAAAGACACAAAAAAAGGAAAGGAAACCAAGCAGACAGCAGAAGAATGCTTGCACATCATAAACCAGTGCGGCCTTCCTGGCAAATACAAAGTGTGGTTCCTACAGTCCATGCTGATACCAAAGCTCCTGTGGCCTCTCCTGATATATGATATTAGCTGTAGCAGAGTCGAGCCTATTGAGGCAAATATCAACAAGTACGCACACAAATGGCTTGGTGTCCCACCTGGTCTCACTGACATGGCACTTCACTGTCACCAAGCAAAGCTGAGGCTACCTCCGAAATCCCTTGTCGAAGAGTACAAGGTGGGGAAGGCAAGACTTCTCAGCATGCTCGAAGACTTAGGTGACAGTATTGTGAGATCCAACCAACCCAAGCTGAAGACTGTCAGAAAATGGAAAGTCAGGGAGGCAGTCATTGCAGTGAAAGAAAGTATTAAGATGAAAGAAATAATAGGACACACCCAAACCAACAAACGGCCTGGGATTGACAAAGATGGAATGATGGTCCAAGACAAAGGGGAATGCAAAAAGAGACGTGATCATACAGGAGATCAAGAAGGAAGATGATGAAAAAAGCCCAGAAGGCAGTCCAGCAAGGCCAGCAGGGGCAGTGCACAACATGGGCAAATGCACTTCAAAGGACGCTCGTGCAAAGCGGTGTTGAGCCAAGGACGGTACACATGGAGGCACAACCAAGTGCTAAAAGAAATTGCACACGTGGTGAGCACTGTCCAAGGCACCAACCCCACCAGAAGCTCCAGTAGTGTTCCCCTCTGCAGAAGGCAATAATGTCTGGCCAGGAACAGCATCCAAAGTTTCCAAAGCATGGAAACATGGGCTGCTTGATCGTGCCGTGATTGGGAATGCACAGTTGACCTACCAGAGGGGAAGAAACACCCGGAAATCATCAGCAATAGCGCAATGAGACCTGACATAGTACTCCACTCCAAGGCAACGAAACAAGCGATTCTGACTGAGCTAACTGTGCCATACGAAAGCAGAATGGAGGAAGCCCACATCTACAAAGCTGAGAAGTATGCTAGTCTAGCCAGCAGCCTGAGAGAATCTGGCTTCCAAGCCAAAGTCCTCGCCATAGAGATTGGTGCAAGAGGGTTTGTGAGCACATCTGCCTATAGCCTCATGAAGCAGCTGTCGATTTCTGGCAGAGAGAGGACAAGGGCTCTCAAGGCAATGGCAGAAGCAGCAGAAAAGAGTTCCAGCTGGATCTGGTCAAGGAGGAATGAAAGTAAACTTCAAAAGGATTACATTTCCCTACTCAGACTAGGTGCACGATAGCTCAGTGGCTGAAACGTCTGCCAGAAAATGTGACCCAGTCCCGAAGTGGTGACCGCCATGGAGGCGCGGGTTCTAACCCGCTGAAGACCAGGAAAAAAAGGCAGCAATACAAGGGCATCCAGGAATCATGACCTGGGTGTGGCCCAGGCCCCTTAGAGTGACAAGAGTTAAGGGCTGAAACGCTTGACTGAGGGG
>NC_134876.1:101406667-101411667 GCF_041734735.1 Babylonia areolata | reverse complement strand
GTCTGACTGCCTGTCTGTCAAACAGTTAATCAGTTTGTATGTGTGTCTGATAGCGTCTGTTCTCTCTCTCTCTCTCTCTCTCTCTCTCTCTCTCTCTCTCTCTCTCTCTCTCTCTCTCTCTCTCTGGTGGTGATGATGGTGGCGGCGGTTAAGAAATGATACTTGTGATTGTGAGAATAGTAAAATTGACATTTTCCTCAGCTGGAACTGATTATCTGTCTGTTTATTAAAAAAATTCCTTTATCTGCCTTATGCATTGTTGACAACGAGTCCTTTTAAAACCCGTTTCCATGTAGAAGATGAGTAATGATACAACAGTATAGAAATTGGACATCAATAGTTATCAGGAAACAAAGTCTTGCGGGTACTGAAGGGGGTTACCCCATGATAAAACGAAAGTCATCACCAGCAGTGTTCGGTTCACATTTGTGTTCAAATACATTGGATGTTTAGCAACCCAGCCTTGTTTCAGTTGGTTAACAAAGAATATTACGCACGTGTGTACCCAGACACTGACACACAGACACTCACACACACACACACACACACATACACACACACTCCCCCACGCCCCCCCCCCCCCCCGCCCCCCCACCCAGCCCCCCCATGTAATGGTTTGCATGTGCGTGGGTGCGTGTGTGTGCGCGCGCGTGTGTGTATATGTGTGTGTATGTGCGTGCTTATGTGTACCTACGTTGGTGTGTGCATGCGTGTATACTTGTGTGTGTCTTTGTTTGTCTGTATGTAGCTGTGTGTGTGTGTGTGTGTGTGTGTGTGTGTGTGTGTGTGTGTGTGTGTGTGTGTGTGTGTGTGTGTGTGTGTGTGTGTGTGTGTGTGTGTGTGTGTGTGTTTATTTCGCTGCCCCAAATGAGACTCACCCTAACCTTGTCGAGTGAAAAAGAAAGATGTGCGTGTGTCGATCTAATCCAAGTAAGACTCTCTCACCTACTTCCAGCCAGCTTGCTCAATCACTCACCACCACCACCACCACCACCACTATCCTCCTCTTCTTCCGCCTCCACGGCTGAGGGACTTTCCAAGCAGCGTTGCATCAATATTAGAAAGAATCCCTTCGCGTCCCTCCCTTTCCCCCACCCACCACCACCACATCTCTCCCTGTCTTTCTTTTTTTCTTTTTTTTTTCGACCCAGTTAACTACTCGAGCAGAGGGAACAGAATCTATCACTGTGTGTGTACTGCACATCCTGCCTTTCGGGCTGTTTACCAGACTGTGCATTAATGTTTCAAAATAATGTGCTGCAGACAGGTTGGTACTTGTGGCTGCCCTCCTCAAGTTTGCTATACATTAGAAGAACACGGACTGTCGGTGCAGTTCCAAAACAGGTGTTGTCCTTGTGACGTTAGGATTATACCAGAAAAAACAACAACAACAACAACAAACAAACAAACAAAAACCAACAACAGCAACAACAAAACATGCAGGTATTGTACACAAATTTGGTGGATACAGAAGTGTGTTACAGAGCTGCTAAGCTAAAGGAAACAATATGAACAAAACTGTTTAAAGAATGAAGAGATACGTACATAAACGACAAAGTAAACTTATGAATACATACCTGGATGAGAACAAAAACCCGCTCATGAAAAGAAATACTCGTCACAAAAAAAATGAAGTAGCATCGGTATGTAAGGCATGTGAACTTTGGAAAAAAAGGAAAGGGTGATTACTACAAAAAGCTCACTGTGAAAGTAGCAAACAAACAATACACATGTGAATTAAAGGTAATACGGAATCAACGGGAAGAGGAAAAACAAGACAAGTAAATACACGAGAGAAAGGGAGACAGAGAGAGAGACAGAGACAGACAGACAGACAGAGACAGACAGACAGAGACAGTGAGACAGAGAGAGAGAGAGACAGACAGACAGATGGGTGGAAAAGGAAACAGATCTGCTTAATTTTGACCTACACGTCAGCCACAACCGACAGCTACGTATGATGTCAATGCCATCGTCATCAGTCTGTGACTCAAGCTCTCCCCTCTCCATTAAAGCAAACAACCCCCAAACAGATTAAGTCAATCGACTGTCACCAAACCAACCGACCACCCAAGTCACCACCAACGCAAACTCATCCACTCCAGCTCCGCAACTGTGAAGTGATTCCCGTTAACCAGTCTCCAGACGTGACAACGTAGTCCACGACCCAGATTCGTCCTCCCCTCCAGACAGACAACACCACTGACGACAGACTGAAATCAGACCCCTGTGTTCGTGTTCCCCACAGAGCTCTCAGCGTCAGATGGAGAGAAGAGCTGAACAGGTCACAAACACCAGTCCATCCCTCTCCCTATCCCCCCCCTCCTCCTCTCCCACCCCCTTCTCGTCAATTTCCCCACGGTGTCCATTTCCTCTGCGCAGATTAGCCAACTGGTGTGATTAGTTCCAATGGTTTTTACTACTGAATTGTTGCTTTGGCCAAGTTGTCGCCAGCGACAAGATTGCGGAGATCAGTTATATTACCTGTTGAATAGCCTTTGGCAACTCATAACACACCGTTGAAATTTAAGTGCGTCAAATATCCGTCAAGTCCACGACGTTCGACGACAATTAATTTAGTCACATGTGCAGTCAGGACGAGTTGGAGAAACCAATGTCATTCATCGTCAGAACTGGGCTGAAGGCATAGCTGTGAACGCCAAGAAGAAGAAGGAGGACAATTCTTTTCTGTTCTTCTTCTGCGACATCGGGGATTTTCTTCTGAAACCTTTCCAAAGGTATTTACAAAGTGACAGATTCATCATCATAACCACCATCACCATTGCAGTCGTCGTCCTTTCATCGACGTCGTCGTCATCTTCATGTGCACCATCGGTGTCTTTGTCTTCAGCAGCATCGATACGTATCAATGCACACAGCTATAGAGTTGAGTTTCACAACCCTTTGTCTGACGCTGTCAGTACAATATGTTCAGAGATTGGGTCTTGTTTCGACTGAAGGTTGGACTGTTGAAGAGAATAAGTATTGACACACAACAACAAGGCGGCACTTTCAGCTGGATCTGGTCGAGGAGGAATGAAAGTAAACTTCATAAAGATTAAATTTCCACCCAAACTAGGCGTACGATGGCTCAGTGGTTAAAACGTCTCCCAGAAAAAAAAAGGTGACCCAGTTCTGAAGTGGCGACCACCCTGGAGGCGCGGGTTCGAACCTGCTGAGGACCAGGAAAAAAAAAACAGAAGAAAAGGCGGCAATACAAAGGCATCCAGGAGTCATGACCTGGCTGCGACCCGGCCCCCTTAGAGTGTAAGGAGTTAAGGGGGACTGAGGGGGGCTTCTCTGAAGACCTTGTTCTGTCCAGCTCTCCCTAGAGTTTCTTATCACAACCACGGATTTGTCGTCTAAACGTTGATTCGTTGTCGGCATGCTGGTTTGCCGTCGATTGTCAAATGAACTGGTGATAAAGTGTTGTCTTCTAAGCATTGATTCGTCGCATCCACGCTGATCTGTCTTCGATTGACATATTAAATGCTGGCTTGTCTTCGATGCGATGATTTGTCATAGGCAATCTGGTTTATCGTCAAGTGACGAAACTTCGGCGGAACTTTGTAACCGACGTTGCCTACTGTCGCCAGCGACAGTTTTGGCTGAGAGGCGACAATTCAGCGGCTATCAACTGTGCTCTCACTTCCGGATGCCTTACATCTGTTGTCATGACACAAGGGACCCGCTGTTTCTTGGTTACAAGTCGGTCCAATTTCCTCCGAGATTTAGATTCCCCCCTCACTCCTCTACTCTGTGCCCACACCACATGCCCTCTATTCTTCTCCCCCTTCCCCCTCCCACCCCCACGTCCCCCGCAGCGCCCCCCCCCCCCCCCACCTCCCTCCTACCCTGCTTACGAATTCTATGTTAATGGGTTTTGCCTTCCGTCACGAACTTTGACGTTTCTTTGGAACAACTTTTGCGGTGACCCTTTGCTACACTGCTTTAACTTTTTTTCTGTTTTTGGGTTTTAAAAAAACAATAGAAGTAGAGGAGTGCGTGTGGGACTTGTGTTTGTTTGTGTGTTTGTGTGTGTGTGTGTGTGTGTGTGTGTGTGTGTGCGCGCGCGCGCGTGCGTGTGTGCATGCATGTGTGTGTGTTAACGTGTGTGTGTGTGCGTGTGTGTGTGCGTGCGTGCGTGCATGTGTGTGTTAGCGTGTGTGTGTGTGTGTGTGTGTGTGTGTGTGTGTGTGTGTGTGTGTGTGTGAGTGTGTGTGTGTGATTGTGTATGTGTGTGCGTGTGATATGAAGGCCAGACTTCTGGAAGCAATCTGCCGTAATATTTTTGACATATGTCAGACAGAAGTAATTTGCCGTGGTATTTTTGACACTATTTTGTGCGAGACATTTTCCCAGCCCGGGCCTTTTAGACGTTTCTCAGACAGAAACCCTGGAATTAAACTATTGCGTTTGTTTGTTTGTTTGGCGTTTGTTTGTTTGTTTTTGTTTTGTTTTGTTTTGTTTTGTTTATCTTTATTGTTATTTTTATTTATTTTATTTTATTTTATTTATTTATTTTATTTTTTGTTTTCCTGTTGCTTTTTCATTTCATCCACATTTATTGTAGATTTCGCAAGGAATGAAACTTTCTCAAAGCTATTCGTTCAAATTTCTGAAACGGATATTTCTTCATCTAATGCGTAGGCAGAGACCTATACCGCTAAACGTTGACTTCTTGTTGTTGTTGTTGTTGTTCTTCTTCTTCTTCTTCTTCTTCTTTATTTTCATAAATTTCTTATTGGTGTTACAGTCGTTTAGTTTGAAATAGAACGCCCCCATTCTCTCAGATTGATTATAAAAAAAAAAAATTAAAAAAATCCCTGTCATTCCCAATGTCGTATCGGGTACTGCTATCCTTTCCTATTTTCTGGCTCTTGCATGGTTTTGCCTCCACTCCGTGTCTGGCTGCTGCCATCCCTGCTAACAATGGCGAACTTTGGTTCTTTTCCCCATCTGAATCAGAAAAAAAGGCACATACCTGACACAGATGCAAT
>NC_134876.1:101396667-101399167 GCF_041734735.1 Babylonia areolata | reverse complement strand
TAACGTCATCACATCATTCTATGGTTCATTTTCTTTGGTGAGAGAGAGACAGACAGACAGACAGAGAGACAGAGACAGAGAGACAGAGAAAGAGAGAGAGAGGTCTATTTTTATTTGAAAATAAAAGAGAAAAAAATGCATCGAAATTTTCAAAATGGAAAGAAAAATTCCACTAAATCTGGTTTTCTCTAAATCAGACACGTACAAACAAGGTCGCTCTCTTTTCCTATGTGCTACTCCCTCTTGGCTCCTGTTTTTGTTTGTTTGTTTGTTTTGTTTTGTGTTGATTTGTTTTTTTCCTTTCTTTTCTCTTTGTGTATGTCTGTGTCTGTCTGTTTGTCCGACTGTCTGTCTGTCTCTCTGTCTGTTTGTCTGTCTGTCCGTCTGTTTCCATTTTTTCTTTCTTTTCCGTGTGTGTGTGTGTGTGTGTGTGTGTGTGTGTGTGTTGTTGTTGTTGTTGTTGTGTGTTGCTGTGTGCATGTATTCCGTGTTTTAAAATATAAAGTCTGAAACAATGAAATATATATATGGAATGATTTGTGAAAGAAGTAAATATGATTGACATATCTTATATCATAGCACAACCTGATACTGCTAAAAAAATAATGCCGGCACAAAACAATCCAGCAACTCTTCTTTAATAAAATAAATGAAATCAAAGAAGAACAACAATAAAAATCGCTTGGGAGGAAAAATACCTTTCCCACCAAACATTAGAGCCGTTTATTTCGTAGACGAGCGGAGAGGTGTGGCAATGATCAGATTTTTTTTTTTTTTTTTTTTTTTTTTTAAATGCATGAATGAACAAGCAATTCTTATTTTCGGAGGGTAACAGATTAAGCATACATGCTCTTTTTCTTCTTTATTGTCATATACATCCATCCCTTAAAAAATAATGCAGAGAATAATAAAAAAAAAAAAAAATCAAATTAAAACGGAAGACGATGGGAGAGACACAGACAGAACGCGTGAGCAGGATTTTAGATACATGATTACAGTGTGGAATTAAGCACAGCTCGTTGGGCTGTTTTTCTTCTGGTTGTTTGGAGGGAGGGGTTATTTATGTATTTTTCAAATATTTATTTGATTGATCTATCTCTTTTTTTTCATTTCTTTGATAGGCATTTGAGTGGCGATCGTGCCTTTCTTCTCATTGTCTTCTTCTTCTTTTCTTCTGTACGATCGTCTGCATCTTCGTCATTACTGAAGGACAAGGATTATCTCTTGTTTCTCTCTCTCTCTCTCTCTCTCTCTCTGCCTCTCTCCTCTCTCTCTCTCTCTCTCTCTGCCTCCCTCCCTCTCTCTCTCTCTCTCTCTCTCTCAGACCTACCCTCTTTCTCTCATGCACACACACGCAAGCACGCCAACACACACACACACACACACACACACACACACACACACACACACACACACACACACACAGAGAGAGAGAGAGAGAGAGAGAGAGAGAGAGAGAGAGAGAGAGAGATACACGATGAAATATATTCTAGGACGCACGAAATAAATAAATATACAAAACGCATCGTATGACGTACATCCACGCACTCACGCACATGTCTTTCACCCCCCATTGTCTGCCCCCCCCCCCACCCCCACCCCCCCATTACCTTTGTCAGCCTTTGTTATACTCGCCTTTGTCTCCACCTGCTGCCCTGAAGCGGATTAACAAAGCTGAATACATTGCCAGTGGGGCGATGACCTTCCATGAACACTTCAGCGGAAGATAAAGACATTGAAAGATCGTGCAGTCTGGTGTATTCTGATTAATGGCTTAGTCATAATTTCATCGTAGTTATTCGTTTTATTTTGTTATCTTCAAGGGAAAAAAAACACTTTTGCAATTTGTTAATGGCTCCAAATGTAGAGCTATTCAAATGGCATGGCCAATGCGATTATTCCCACGGGCGTTTCTCTTCTGTCACTTTCATGTATGCATGTAGGTATGCATGTATGCTTTTATGTATGTTTGTAAGCATGGCCTAGAGGTAATGCGTCCGCCTAGGAAGCGAGATAATCTGAGCGGGCTGGTTCGAATCAGGGCTCAGCCGTTGATATTTTCTCCCCCTCCACTAGACCTTGAGTGGTGGTCTGGAAGCTAGTCATTCGGATGAGACGATAAACTGAGGCCCTGCGTGCAGCATGCACTTGGCGCACGGAAAAGAACCCACGGCAACAAGAGGGTTGTTATTGGCAAAATTCTGAAGAATGGAAATAAATATAACGGATAAATAAATAATCAAATATTCTCTCTTTTTTTTCTGTTCTTACAAAAATTGCAGCTTTCGATTTTCTAGCCCAAAATATCCAGTTATTCGAACATTAGACTTTCAGTTCAGAAGGTTAGTATTCAATGTTTTCAACATTAAGTCACCGGGTTCTTTTTGTATGCAGTCGTGTAAAAACAGTCACAGTAAACACACACACACACACACACACACACACACACACACACACACACACACACACACACACACACACACACACACACACACACACA
>NC_134876.1:101391667-101394167 GCF_041734735.1 Babylonia areolata | reverse complement strand
CGTAAGACCAAGAATGGAAGTCTGCATATTTTTCATAATCGAAGACGGAGATTTGGACACTTCACTTCCCCATCTGTGCCCCCACTTCATCTTTCGGCTCGTGTCTTTTTCTTTTGAATCGGGGAGTCAGGATAAGAACAAAATAAGAATAAAAAAAGAAACAACGACTACACTACTACAACTACTACTACTACTACTAGTAGTGGAGTGATGGCCTAGAGGAAACGCGTCCGCCTAGGAAGCGAGAGAATCTGAGCACGCTGGTTCGAATCATGGCTCAGCCGCCGATATTTTCTCCCCCTCCACTAGACCTTGAGTGGTGGTCTGGGCGTTAGCCATTTGGATGAGACGGTAAACCCACGGCAACAAAAGGGTTGTTCCTGGCAAAATCCTGAAGAAAACTTCACTTCGATGGGCAGAGAGCAGCCCGAAGTTCACACAGAGAAATCTGTTGTTATAAAAGAAATACAAATACTACTACTACTACTGCTACTACTGCTGCTGCTGCTGCTTTGTCAAGTGTTAAGAATGGGAATTAACAATACTAATTATGATGGACATGAAGAAGAAGAAGAAAGGGCCTAGGGGTTTATGTGTACGACAATGATTAAATGACCAGGCTGTTTGGCTTTTAGCAGCAGGAGTTGATGACCCGAGCGGTGAAAGGGTTTTATCAAACCCTCACATAGTATGATGTATTTGTATGGTGTGTCTTTGTGGTGTATTTTTCCGTGGTGTAACTTACTGCACAGAACAAAAGGAATACATTCTCAAGAGGATAGCAAAAGGGGGTTTATGCATAGCACGAAAACGATTAAATGGCCACGCTGTGTGGCTTTTTGTGGCACCGGTTGATGACCTGAGCGGTAAAAGGGTTTAAACCTTTGCATTGTATAACGAATTTGTAAGGCATTGACTATGTTTTGTGTGTGTGTGTGTGTGTGTGTGTGTGTGTGTGTGTGTGTGTGTGTGTGTGTGTGTGTGTGTGTGTGTGTGTGTGTGTGTGTGTTTTCCATCATGTAACCGACTTCGCTGAACAATAGGACTGCAGTCCCAAGAGAAAAAAAATCCAGATACAAAGGTGACTGACACCTTGCACTGCAAGCTGTGTGGTGTCTCAGTGAGGGGAGAGCCATTTACTGACGGACGTACTGGTTGTCAGCAGTCTCGTAGCCCCCTTCATCTGCACACGCAGGCAGATCCAATACGCACGATGAAGATCCCGTAATCGATGTCAACGTTCGGTGGGTGATGGAAACAAGAACATACCCGGCATGCACACCAGCAAAAACGACTGACAGCATGGCGGGGATAAAAAAAAAAAACTTAACAAAAAACGGTCATATTCGTAAAAGTCCACTCATGAAAACGAGTGAGCGTGAGAATCGCAGCCCACGAAGAAGAAGCAGAAGGAGAAGAAGAAGTCACAGAGGGTATTGTCCGCCCTCCACTTTGAGGGCTTAAGAGACACGGGTTGTCATGGTCTTGTAGGCTGTTGGTAGTCTGGCATGCTTCTATAAATAGCTGGAGAAATCCGCGACCATCTTAGACCTTGCACATGCGCATTCCAAATTCGCGAGCAAAGCCAAAGGCGATCGACATAGACAAAACAGCAAACATAAAGCTGTCCTCCATTTCTTTCAGTTGATAGCCTCCATTGCTACAACGAAACACACACTGTACAATGAAGTGTCACAGTTTGCCACAATGAGGAAAACCATAATATTCAGCGAAATACCGGGGGAAAATAACAGCCGCCGTGGCGAAGTGGTTAGCGTCGCGGACTGACGGCTAGGAGGACGCGGGTTCGAATCCCAGCGGAGGTGGGTTTTTCGGCCCGAGGCCGACTCCTACCCAGAGTTGAGTGTGCTGTGGGCTTAAATGGGGAGACTGGGACCACACAGTCGAGTGTCATTCACTTCAAGGATGCGTATTTGGGTGTGTTGCTCTAATTACCTGACCAACACTGCAAGTGTCTGTATCTCTCGGGCCTGGTTAACGCCGGGATATCATTATGACAGGAAGCGTAGAGTACAGCCTCATCACGCAGTCCCAAACCAAAATGGACCTCCACAGCAACATCGTCATCGTCATCCTCCTCATCCTTCATCATCATCAATATAAACAAAACAGTCTTTCATGCCCTGCTCTCATGGTGACCTCAGTTTCGATACCCCTCCACTTCTGTGCTTGGGGTGAGTCCTGTCAGTGTCTTCAGTGTCGGCAGATTCATGGGGGACTGTTGTTTGAGGGACGTGGTGGCGGTCTACAGTCTGGGAGAGACGCTCACTCAGTCTGGCTCCGCGACTAAGCCATTATTGTCGTTAGTAGGTGGCTTAGTAGGTGGTGTCCTAAGTACGTTAAATCAGAACAGGCACCACTGATCACCACCGAAGTGACTCAGCAGCTGTACAGGGTCTCCTCTGGTGTGTGGCCTCCTGGCGACCTAACATCGATGGTCCCTGCTGTCTGCCGACACTGGAACTGTGACGGACGAACC
>NC_134876.1:101379167-101381667 GCF_041734735.1 Babylonia areolata | reverse complement strand
TGGGTGTTTGTAACTCACTTGTTGTTGCTGAAGGTCGTGGTGTCCGCAGACTATTTTACGTAGGAAGAGTAGTCACTGTCGTGTGGCGGAAGTGTATTCAGACTGTATCCCTTGAAGAAACGTGGCACTATGTTGACACGAAGGCAAGCCGCTAACGCTGCCACACCAGGGCATAAGACACCAGCACCCAAACGGGATGATACGAGCCGTTCTCCAGGGACCCTTGAGAAAACAGAATTGTCTGGTTGGGTCAAAGAGCAGTTAGGCAAACAGCTTCATGGCTCGCCCGGTTCAGCAGGTAAGGGTGAGGCCAAGTCAGAGATTGCTTCCGCTCAAGACCCTTATTTTAAGTTCCGGACCTTGGGCTCTGATCTAGGACTATCTGGTGAGGCTTTGGCTCGGTTCGTGATAGATGCAATCAAAGAAGAGAAAGAGGAGGCGAGACGCATCAGAGAAGAAGAGAAAGAGGAAGCCAGACGCATCAGAGAAGAAGAGAAAGAGGAGGCTAGGCGAATCAGAGAGGAAAGGCGTATCCAAGAAGATAGGGAGGAGGCTAGACGTGCAAGGGAGGAGGACAGGTTGTTCAGAGAGAGACGGTTGGAAGAGGAGAGGCAGAGGTTTGAGAGGAAGCTCGAGCTTAAGCAAGAAGAGATAGAGGCCAGGTCGGTACAGCAGCTCACCCTCACACCATTCGACGGGAAGGACGACCTGGACTCGTTCTTAAGCCATTTTGAGAGGGTAGCTCTCCTTAACAGATGGAAACGTGAGTCTTGGGCAGCCCGTCTAGTTACCTTGCTTCAAGGCCGAGCTAGAGATGCCTGTCTACGACTCTCCGAAACTGAAATTAGGGATTACGATTCGCTGAAGGCCGCACTGTTGCGCGTCTTCCTGTTGGATGCTGACTCATACAGGAAGAAGTTTCGTTCCATGCGGAAGCAGGCCGAGGAAACTTTTGAGCAGTTCCTTGATCGCCTTAAGACGTGCCTATCTCGTTGGTGCACTGCGAGTGGACGGGACGAAAATCAAGTGGAGGACATCAAGGATCTCTTCCTCCAAGAGCAGTTCTTTGCGATCTTGACTCCCGAATTGGTTACGGAAATTCGCAAAGAAGAACCACGTAGGGTAGAAAATGTGGCCCGTGTCGCAACGAAGGTCGCTCGTGCTAGGAAGGCAGGGCGTTCAGCCGAAGCAGATTTCAAGGCCTCCAAGAGGATGGAAAGAGAACAGGACATAGTTTCCAGGCCAGTTCAGGCCAATGAGAACCTTTCCAATCAATCTGGCACCGGACAGCCAGGGGCTCAGGGAACCCACAACCCCAAGCCACCAACCTGTTTCAGGTGTGGCAACATCGGACACTTCGCTCGGGAGTGTAATCCTCCTAAACGAGTTTCTATGGTGGTCACTCGCTTGCCTTCAAAGGAAAAATATCTCCCTCCACCCCCTACTCTGTGCGTCCCTTGCGCTTCACAAACATACTCCCCCCGTTGTGAGGTCGTAGTCAATGGAGAGACTGTCCGAGGTTTGCGCGACACTGGGGCTCACATGATTGTCGTGGCCCGTCACTTGGTTCCTCCCAGTTCGTTCACGGGATCTACTGTCCGAGTCATCTTGGCAGAATCCAGATGTTCATCTTTGCTGCCGATAGCTTTGGTGAGTCTGCAGTCGCCTTTCGTTTGCGGCAGATTTCATGTGGCCGTAATGGAGGCACCAGTTGAGGACGTCCTTATTGGGAACACGGCATGGAATGCTGATGGCACGTCTGTGGACGTTCCCGTCTACGCTGACTCCAAGATCGTGGGTACTGTGAGGAGTAGAGCCCAGCCCAAGCGTAGTTCCAAGTCTGTCCTTCCACTTCCCCCAGATAGTGTAGATGGTCACATGACTCGAGAGGAACTCATAAAGCAGCAGGGCCAAGACTCAGACTTGCGAAAGGCTAGAGAAAGTGCCGACAGGAAAACAGTTCAACGAACGGGGTCTGGAGAGGTAACCTATCGCCGTAAGCAGGGTGTGCTTGTCCGCTGTTTCAAAAACCACTGTGGAGAAGTCACACAAGTTTGCGTTCCAAAGACTCTGCGAACTTCCGTGTTGAGTCTAGGTCATGACGCCGCCATGTCTGGGCATCTCGGCATGCAACGTACTCGGGACAGAGTTTTTCCCCATTTTTATTGGCCCGGCATGTGTGCCGACATCAGGCGTTATGTCCAGTCATGCGAGAGGTGCCAGAAGGCAGTCGCTACACGAAGAGTCCCCAGAGTCCCTTTTGGGGGGATGCCTAGAGAGCTTGTAAAGGGCGGCAAGGTGTTGCTCCGTCCCAACATGCAGAACAAGCTAGAGATTATAAAACGTGCACACCGCTAAAAAGTAAAGTCTGTATTTGGCCTTTTCATTTTTGCTTTGTTTGCCACGTGTACATATTCAAGTTTTAGAAAATGTGGGGGGGTACTATCTAAACAGTTTCTACAATTTCTTTTCTTGTCCTTTTCCTCTTATTTTCAAAATG
>NC_134876.1:101346667-101371667 GCF_041734735.1 Babylonia areolata | reverse complement strand
TTTGTTGCCGTGCGTTCTTTTACGTGCGCTAAGTGCATGCTGCACACGGGACCTCGGTTTATCATCTCATCCGAATGACTAGCGTCCAGACCACCACTTGAGGTCTACTGGAGGGGGAGAAAATATCGGCGGCTGAGTCGTGATTCGAACCAGCGCTCTCAGATTATCTCCCTTCCTAGACGGACGCGTTACCTCTAGGCCATCACTCCACTTTGGGGGAAAGGGCGAGGACGGAAATGGAACCTAGGCCCTAACGGACACTGCATGGGTAGAGGTGCGTCTTAACTATTCTGCTTCCCACCTACCCACCTCCACCCCCACGCACACCCATCAGGAAGTTGGTGGATATGGATTTACAGCAGACCTGCGCCACCTCTTCATCTTTTTTTCTTCTATTTTTCAAACCAAAAAAGGAAAACTTAGAAAAGATAAAATAAATTAACACAAGCTTTTATCCAGCGCCGATGGTGTGACAGCGATATATCATTTCACCTTCAAAAAAGGCATTCGTGGTTACGAAATATTCAAAGTTAACGTTCCAAAAATAATCACATGACAGAGGCATACATGTAGCTATGCCTACACATGTGTTCTGTTTTTGTTCATATATCTAAAATGCATATGAAAACGACATCCGCGCTCCATAAAATGTGGAGAGTTTATTTTTACGAGATGCTTCTTTGACGCAGGATTTTCCAGAAACTGAAACTGAATCACTCTTTATGAAGGAAAGAAATCATGGCGCTAATGGAGGTAAAAAGCTGTTTGTGTGTGTACGCTTTTTTATTGATTATTTCTGTGTGTTTATTTATTTTTACGCATTTCTATATCACTCCTTCTCTGTCTGTCGCTGTCTGTCTGTCTGTCTGTCTGTCTGTCTGTCTCTCTCTAGCTCCCTCTCCTTCTCTCTTCTCTCTCTCTCTCTCTCTCTCTCTCTCTCTCTCTCTCTCCTCAAAGAGAACCAATCCGCTTTGTAATGTTCAAAAACATCGGCGCTGTCACATGCATTCTTTGTCTTCCGCTATTGCGTAGGCTGAGCAGCTTAAAGTTAAGCAAATGTCATGATACGTTTCACGACGCTCACAACATAATGGCTAAACCCCCTCTTCGAAATTTTGAGAACAACGAAAAACAAACAAGCAAACAAATTCACAATAAAACAAGCAAACAACAACTGCAAAATAAACACATCGGAGAAACATTTTTATGCTTACTTTTTATATCTATTGAAAACGCATATTCTTTTTATTGATAGAATGTTTGCAGCACACGCACACACACACACACACACACACACACACACACACACACACACACACACACACACACACATAAAAAAAATTGAAAAATAAAAACACTCGGGTAATTTTACAAGAAAAGGAAGCAAGCGTGTTACTGAGAAAAGTAAACAACTCGAGAAAATGAAGGCACAAAATAAAATTCTATATTCACTCATGACCATTACATCACACCCTAAATATACTGGTAAAATGAAAGATGAATCATGATAACCGCTGATGCTGTTTGCAGATAAGCAGTAAAAACAAAATCCATTCTAATAAAGTCATGTTAAAATGGACATCAATGTTCTTCCACCTGTTGGGGCACACGTAGAAGAAATGAACAGGTAAACAGAAATTTTATCTTTCTTTTTATAAACGCACACACACACACACACACACACACACACACACACACACACACACACACAGAGAGAGAGAGAGAGAGAGAGAGAGAGAGAGAGAGAGAGAGAGAGAGAGAGAGAGAGATCTCACAAAGTAAAGCATCGCCCACATTTCGACCTGATCGAATACGTTAGACGCAAACACATTTTCATATCAGTGTGCTCTATTGTCTCCACAACTAAACTTGATGGCTTGGCTGTGGCATTATCCATGCTGATAATACAATGCCTTGGTGTGAAGTTTTCACCAACACAATGACGTGTCCACTGGTAATGTGAACACTGCAGCCCTTCATTTGGAGTGACCTAAAGTAAGGAATTTCTGGATGACGGTAAATCCTCCAGCTGCTGCAAGATGGAACTTGACATTTACGAGGCTGGCAGACAGCAGGATCCAGAAGATGCTCTTGTATGGCCAGCTGAAGGAAGGCCACTGCGAACTTGGAAGACCCTGCAAGTGCTTTAAGGGCACCTTGAAGACAAACCTTAAAGCCTGTGACATAGGGCATTTACATTCAGTTTCGCACACATGGCAAACATTTCAACTTGCGGCGGCTCCATGCCAGGTCCAGGGTGTTTGAGGCACTGTTGAGAGAGTTCCTCTTCGCTGGAGACTGCGCGCTTGCTCCATTCTCTTCTCTGCCATGCTGATTGACGTCTTCCATGGCTGTGACCTGTGACTTCCTGGGAAACTGATGCCCTTGACCGCTCTCGCTGGAGGATGCTGTGCTCTAGTGGCATAAAGACGTTTGAAAACAAGAGAACGCTGGTCATTAAGGAGAAGCGTGAGCGAAGGAAGCAGGGCTCAACTTCTAGATACGTGAGAAGTGCCGCGCATCCAAAATCGGCCTCTTCTCCCATATGAGGACACACACCGACAGATAAGCCTGCCTGACTACTCATCCGTCGGTCCGACGGGAGACTCCAACATTTTGCAAGGTGTGCATCTCGGAAAGTGCAATTCAATACAACACAGATAAGAGATAAGACATGCATGGCAAAAAACAAAATCACGTTGCATGAAAAACTAAATCAAGCCAAGCTCTCACAAAACATAAGTTGATTTAGCAGAAATACTCACATACACACAGTATCAGCATCAGTATCAGTAGCTCAAGGAGACGTCACTGCGTTCGGTCAAATCCATATCCGCTACACCACATCTGCCAAGCAGATGCCTGACCAGCAGCGTAACCCAACGCGCTTTGTCAGGCCTTGATAAAATAAATAAATAGAATAACAATAATTAAAATAAATAAAAGAAAACGAAAAAAAAAAGATAAAATGAAAATAAAATAAAGTTAAAAAATAAAGATCATAAAAATAAAAATATATATAGAAAAGATAAATATATAAAAATACTACTACATACACACAACAGCCAGTGGAGTAAACCCGAAGTATTTTCCAGCAACTCACCGGACTAATGGATTCTGTGCGGGTCGGGCACCCTTTCACCCCTCGCTTTTCTCGCTGTCCCACGCTTTCTTGTCCATTGCGAGAAAGCGTTGACCATCACACCTTCTGAATATGTCAAATTACTGAGCGCTCCAGACAGACAGACAGACACGCGGACAAAGAGACAGATAATGGGACGAAAAGTTATCTTGTTTCCTCATGATATCATAACGTTGATGCTGTGTGTGTGTGTGTGTGTGTGTGTGTGTGTGTGTGTGTGTGTGTGTGTGTGTGTGTGTGTGTGTGTGAGGCAGATAGACAGACAGACGGGCAAGGAAGCACATCAAGGAATACACACAGAGTGACGTACGAAGAGCAGAAATAAGGTCGATGTCCTTTTCAGCCCAGTACACCGAGCGGACAAGACTTTCACTCTAAGACTAATGGAAACTATTTCTATACCACCCTTTCCGGAAAGGTTCTATTCCTTGAAAAAAAAATCCGAAAAAAAAACGAAAAAAAACCAACAACGGCAAAACAAATCAAACAAACAAACAAACAAAAAACAATCAAAAACAAACAAACAAAAACAAAAACAAAAAAACAAACAAACAAACAAAAACCAACTGTGACACTGTACAGTGTTTTGGAGTCAAATTACAGAGCAAGAATATGCTATACAGATGTCCCCCAGTTGAACAGCATGTAGCATACTAGCTTTTTCCATGTATACTTTTTAGAATGCACAAAACTCGATCGAATTTTACAAATGGCATTTTCAAGCGTCTACAAATTTAGAAATACACACCAAAGATTATGCATGGTACTATGAAAGTTCGAACATTAATTTTGTGCAACAGAAGTGGCAAATACCCGTAAAGTATGATAGATGCGCGTTCGCGCGTATGTGTGTGTGTGTGTGAGAGAGAGAGAGAGAGAGAGAGAGAGAGAGAGAGAGAGAGAGAGAGAGAGAGAGAGAGAGCGTCCGTGTGTAAGTGTCCGCGTTCGTGCGTACATGTTTGTGGGTGTCTGTCGGTATGTATGCCTTACTCTGTGAGCAAGTTTGATGAAGCCCTTTACTTCTTTCTTCATTCCATTCACAGGAGTCATTTTCCTCTGAAACCAATATGTCTCGTTATTAAGATATTCATGTTTTTGTTTGTTTGTTCGGGTTTTTTGTTTGTTTGTTTGTTGGTTGGTTGGTTTTGTTTGTTGTTTTTTTTTTCGTTTTTTTTGCTTTTTTGTCTATTCACATGTTGTTTTTTATTGTCTAACTTTTGTTTCCATTTACAAAGTCTCTCATACTGTTTAATTGTTGAATACTTGGATAAAAAGGAGAAAAAAAAAGAAAGAAAGGTCAACAAAGCATTCTCCTCTGAAATTGATGCTGATGCTTCTGATGCTTAACTTTAACACACACACCCCCCACCCCCCACGCCCCCCCCCCCTCCCCGCCCCCCCCACCCATGTTCTATCATCTTACATTCCCAAACGTTTAGCATTCCACTTAAACAAGAGGAGCGAAATCATTTCATGTGGTCCTCGTGTGATGAGCTGAGAGGCAAACCGTAATGATTCGAGTAGGCTATTGCGTTTAGCACTTTTTTTGTTTTGTTTTTTTTTTGGAGGGGGGGAGGGGGTGTGAGTGGGAGATAAGGGGTTTAGGAAGGAGGAAATCCGAAATTCAATACACTATAATGATTTTCGTAAAAAAAACAACAACTTTTTAACATTGGAATCGTTCTGTGCGTCTGTGACTGTGTTTTATACCGTCCTTCTCTGTTTCAACTCTCTCTCTCTCTCTGTGTCTCTGTCTCTCTCTCTTTCTCGATCACACACACACACACACACACACACACACACACACACACACACACACACACACACACACACACACACACACACACACACACACACACACACACACACACACACACACACAATTCAATGCAACAGCCCACACTCTCTGTATCTCTGTCTGTCTGTCTGTCTGTCTGTCTCTCTCTCTCTGTCAATCTCTTTCCCTCTGTGTGTGTGTGTGTGTGTGTGTGTGTGTGTGTGTGTGTGTGTGTGTGTGTGTGTGTGTGTGTGTGTGTGTGTGTGTGTGTGCTCTTTCTGAATTCCAGTTTCCAATGTGTCGTATTTCAGTACGTGAAGCCGACTTGTCTCCATTCGTTGCAGGTAATGTCATTGTTATTTTCGAATCTTGCATAGTTGTAGCAGCAGTAGCAGTTGTGGTTTTGTCCGAAAGTCCAGTTTTAGCAGCATTTATAGCAGCAGCAGCAGCAGAAGCGGTAGCACTAATGTTAGCTATCTTCGGTAGTTTTTTTTTTCCTGTGTCAATTTTGTTGTTGTCCACTTCTTCTTCTTCTTCTTCTTCTTCTTCTTCTTCTTCTTCTTCTTCTCTTCCTCCTCCTCCTTCTTCTTCTTGGTAGTCGTCGTAATCGTTGTGGTCGTCATTGTCGTCGTTAATGTTCCCCTCTCCACACCCCACTCTCCTCCTCTTCTTGTTCTTCTTCTTGTTCTTCTCTTCGTCCTATTGTACACTCTCTTTCCTTCCCCTTACCTTTCCTTCTCTTCTTGTTCTTATCCTGAATATTTTTTGGGTTTTTTATCTTAGACAGTACACTGGCGTCGATTTGGCGTCAAGTGCACAAAGACAAAGGCATGTTTGACAAGCTGAGAGGGGGAGAAAGTGATAACATCTGTGCTTCTCCTCGCCGAGTTTAGTTTTATTCATTCCTTGTTGACAGTCACGTTGACAGGAGATTTTTTGAAGAATTTGGAGAGTGAAGTGCGCCACCTCCATGTTATTTGTTTGCTTGTTTTGTGTTGTTGTTGTTGTTTTGTTGTTGCTGTTGTTGCAGTTTAAACTAGGTTGCTTCTGGAGCTAAATAGGTCGGTGAAATTGACGTGAATAAAAGGGGGAAAGACACACAATCAAACAAAGGGAGAGAGAGATAGCAAATGCGGCAGAAACAGGCAGACAGACGGACACACACACAGACACAGACACTCACACACACACACACACACACACACACACACACACACACACACACACACACACACACACACACACACAGAGAACTCTTTCACTCGGTGTTTCACTTGCGAGAAAAAAAGAAATCAACTAAACAAAAATAAAATCTAGTTATGTGTTCCACATCTATCACGTGCACTCATTTATTCGCAGGCTGCTGTGAAAAAAAAGAAGGAAAAAAAAGAAGAAAAGCAGTGTCATATTTAGAAGATTAGCATTACCTCTCTTACCTCAGTGCTTTGCCTACTCAAGCACATCATTAATTCATCGTGCATCAGAGCTATTATTGGTTCCTAGCCGTGAAGTTAGAGCCACGCATAACCGCGTCCATCCACTGATAATGGAAGGAGGGATGTGTGTGTTGGGGGGCGGAGTGTGGGGGATTGCGGTGGTGGTGGTGGTGATTTGTGGGTGGCTGAGGGAGGGGTGGGGGGTTGTGATGGGGAGAGTGGGGGGACTGGGGGAAATGTAATTAGATTAACCAGTCCGACGCTTCTGATGTGAATAATTGATTGGTATGTGCATCTTTCCTCCCCCTCCTCCTCCCCCTTCTCTTCCTCCTCCTCTGCCAAGGGAAATTGAACCAGATTTTCCCTTCTTGGCTGTGCACCGAGGGGCATCCATTGCACCTTGACACAAGGCGTTGAGAAGAATCAAGCGGTGCGGAGTGTCTGCTGTTCAGCCCGCCTGTTCTCTTCTCCTTGTTTTTGTTCTTGGTTTTGTTCCAGTTCTTCTTGTTCTAAAAAATATGGGACACACACACACACACACACACACACACACACACACACACACACACACACACACACATATATATATATATATATATATATATATATATATATATATATATATATATATATATAGCAGCAACAACAGCAGCAGCAAAAACAAAGACAATAACAAAACACCGGCAACAATGGTGTTCAAATAACGGCTAAGGGGACTACAGGTTGCGGACTGGAGACGAAGAAGAGAATGGCGAAGAAGTTAGTTTGCACAGACGGGGAAGGGGAAAGAGGGATATATGAAGAAGGGGAACATTGTGGAGACAAAGACAGTCACCGGCATCGATTTTAGTTTGAAGGAGGTGTCAATGCGTGCGCAGGGATCCATACGCGCTACTACACATCCGCGTATTGGAAAAAAAAAAAAAAAGAACAACAACAAAAAACAGGTGTCTGGTCAGACATTTTTCATGGACATCGAAGGATCAGAGAAGTCAGCCCCCTTTTAATGTTTGCCTTTTTCTGACCTCTGTTGAGAAAGAAAGCGGGGGTAATAGATACAGAAATTTGATAGATCAGTTTTAGTTTTGTTGTTCTTCTTGTCGTTTTCTTGTTCTTCTTCTTGTTGTTTTCTTGCTGTTCTTGTTGTTGTTGTGCTTCTTCTTCTTCTGCTTTATATTGTTCTTGTTCCTCTTGTTATGTTCTTGTTTTTCTGGTTCTTTAATTCTGTCTGGAATGAGTCAGTGGGACGCCGCACAGAAGAACAGTTCTCCAGAATCCCGTCAGCCTTGTTTGTTGTGCGTCAAAGCTGAGGAATCATCAACATAGTTATCCCATCCAGTTTTCTTTCTTGTTATTCCATTTCTGTTTTTCTTTCTGTCGTCGTCTCATCAGAATAACTTTATTATCTCCAACTGGACAGATTTGGTCAGGTGCATTATCACAACATAGACAAGTAAACAACATGGGGACCATAACTGTAAAAGTCAACAACAGCTTTTACGAATATTACGAAGACACAAATGTAAAAAAAAAAATCACATACACCGTTTCATACATACATCCACACACTGCGGGTAATAACTAGTATTGTTCATGTAAAAACAGAAAGAATTAAGAAACATTATTTTGAATATAATTATAAGCATAGCCTACTATATTGCACACTGATTATGATAAACAGATAAGATAAGAATAAGATAAACTGCGGAAAACAGCAACCAGATAATCAGCACACACCCGCACCCACCTATGTCTCCCCCCTCCATCGCCATTCCCTGGGATGACTGGTTTACAAACGCCATTGGATCTGGTTACCGATGAATGTCCCTGTGGTACAGGTACACAAAACCCGGACCATGTTTTCCAACACTGCCCCACTTATGAAGATATACGACGCCAGTCCTGGCCCCGAGGGAGTAGAGCTACAGGCACAGCTTTGTGGTGACCGGACTGACTTGGAGAAAACTGTGGGCTTCGTCTGACGCATCCCAACAACATCGAACGCTGAAGAAGAAGAAGAAAAAAGAAGGATCTGGTTACATGACCATACCAACGAAATTTTGTTTTCTTACCTTGTCACCAGACCTGTGCAATTATCATTCTGACTCAACGTGCTGCTTTATGGTTCATGGGTGGTAATGATAAGTGCATCTGATGTTTAGGATCTTGCGAAAACACTCCATCTCCTTCGCTGGGATTCAGCCTTCTTTGCAAATCCGCTGTGTGGGTTCGTGGATGGATATGAACAGAGAAGGAACAGACAGTGCACCCAGGAGGACCCTGAGCGTGTGTTTTGTGCAGATAAATGAATGAATAAATAAATAGATGAATAAACGAAGGAATAAATGAATAAATAGATCAATAAACAAATAAATAAACGAAGGGTTAAATGAACAAATACATAAATACATAAATAAATAAATACATAAACAAATAAATCAAAGAATACATGAACTGAAAAGAAATGACCAGTCAGCTGCAGCACCTGAGGTAGTGACGTCATGATTCAAAATTGCAATTTCAAAAGGGTAGTTGCATTCGGTTTCCTCTTTAGTTTTATTTATTTATTTATTTATTTATTTGATTTATCTACTCATTCATTTAGTTAGTTATTCATTTATCTATTCGCTCATAGGTTTGTTTTTGTTTTTTTGTTGGTTTTTTTGTTTGTTTGTTTTTTGTTGTTGTTTTTTTGGGGGGGAGTGGAGGGGGGAGTGTGGGTGTGGCTGATGATCGGGGCGGGTCGGGGCAGGGGTGTGGGTGGTGTGGAGGGGGGAGTGTTGGTGTGGCTGATGATCGGGGCGGGTCGGGGCAGGGGTGTGGGTGGTGTGGAGGGGGGAGTGTGGGTGTGGCTGATGATCGGGGCGGGGCGGGGCAGGGGTGTGGGTGGTGTGGAGGGGGGAGTGTGGGTGTGGCTGATGATCGGGGCGGGTCGGGGCGGGGGTGTGGGTGGTGTGGAGGGGGGAGTGTGGGTGTGGCTGATGATCGGGGCGGGGCGGGGCAGGGGTGTGGGTGGTGTGGAGGGGGGGAGCGAGTTGTGACAGGAAGGAGAAGATAAATGTATTATTTGAAAGATGAAAGAGACTGTGCCGGAATGGTGGTTACAGTGTCATGCTGGAGAAACGGCTCGAAGAGAAAATGATAATGAAATAGACAAATAAATTAATACACTAACACATAGATAAATGAATGAATAAATGTATACATTTAGAAATAAATAAATAATTAGATAGAAAATAATAAATAAATAAATAGATAAATAAATAAATGAATAAATAAATAAATGGAGAAAGAAAGAATGATTGAAATAAGATAAACAAGACAAAACTGAATAAAACGAAATAAACAAAATGAATATGTTTTGAAATGTTTTGCCAGATATAAAAAGCCAAACAATTAAGGCTATGGCAACAAGTTTGTACGTTTGCACATGTTAGCACATTCGCGCCTCTCTCTCTCTCTCTCTCTCTCTCTCTCTCTCTCTCTCTCTCTCTCTCTCTCTCTCTCTCTCTCTCTCTCTCTCTCTCTGTGTTTATGTCTCTGTGTCTCTCACTGTCTGTCTCACTGTCTGTCTCACTGTGTCTATGTCTGTCTGTCTGTCTGTCTGTCTCTCTCATCATCTTTTGTTGTGTCAATGTCGTTAATCCTGTTGTGCTGCTTCCTTTGCTTCCGTTCCACGGCATGTCCAGTGTATTTCCATCTGTCCTTGTTTGGGTAAGTTTAAGAGAGAGAGAGAGACATAGACAGAGAGAGAACTCAGAACTCAGAACCCAAAACGTTTTCATTCAAGGATTAAGATTTTAGGCATAGCCTGTTCTTCCAATCTCTCCTTGCTAATCTACATCTGTTACAAATAGCACACACGTAAATGAAGGGAAAAGGTATTCATGCAGAAGGGCATATATAATGAAGAAAACACCCCCCCCCCACACACACACCCACAACAACGCACACACATGCATACACACAAGCGAGCGCGCACACACACGCACACACACACACACACACACACACGCACACACACACACACACACACACACACACACACACACACACACACACACACACACACACTGACAGCCCCCCACGCTCTCCCTCCCTCCACACACACACTAAGATTGACAGATGGATAGGACAGTGAGTCAGAGAGAGAGAGAGAGAGATGTCATCAGAATACAAGTTCCAGAAACACCCGGGTGTTCAAAAGGTACAATATTGTTACTGCCTCTAAAATCTACGTGTGGCAAGTGCAACATACTACAGTGACTACCACCATTACCAATATTACTTAGACATCGTCACGATTATGATAGAGCGAAATGAATAGATTTATGCATGCATAAGAAATAGAACGAAAAAAAAAGAAGAAAAAAAAAAGAAAAGAACAAAAGAAGCAAAACAAAACACGATGAAATGAGAGAGCAAGAAAAGAACAACAACAACAACAATAACTGATACAATAAATAAGACTTAGCTGACCCCTTTGTTACTGTCTACAGTAATTCAAAGATCAGAGTTACTTACTGTTGGAAGGGGTGAAGATGTTTATGCAGACTTGGTTTGAAAATAGGAAGAGAAATGCCCGTTTGTATGTGCAAAGGAAAGGAGTTCCACAGGGATGCACCCGAAAATGCAAAACTAGTTTTGAACAAATCAATTCGGGAACGTGGTAAAATGTATTTGCTAGAGCCGTATCGGCATGAGGCTCGTGTAAGCAGGTGTTTGAGATGCTGTGGTGCCAAGTTATTGTGTGTTTTGTACATGAGTAATGCTTTGTTGAATTCAAGCTGGTTTTGAAGTGGAAGGATATTTAATCTGGCTTGCTTTGAGAGAGAGAGAGAGAGAGAGAGAGAGAGAGAGAGAGAGAGAGAGAGAGTAAAACCTTTCAAAAGTGGTGGTGTGGGGTCGGTTGCAGGAAAGTTCGGAAGCGTCTGTAATTTCTCTCCTCCAAGTGCATCCAACACCACTGCTCTTGTAAGGTATTTTGTACCTGTCTTCATGTCTTGATTTCCCATTTACTCGATCCAGCAGTGGACCATGTTTATATGTTTTATTCTTTTTAAAATCTCATTTTCGCTTTTATGTGACCGTCTTTTCCTTTGGTTCTTTCTGTCGATGATCGATATTGTTTCTGTTCTTCTCTCTCTCTCTTTTCCTCCTGACAAAAAATCAACAAACACACACACACACACACACACACACACACACACACACACTTAAAAAAAATTAAAAAAAACAAACGGTACAAAACAAGTGTTTAGCGGTAGTGTGCTGGAACCGTCTTCTACATTGTGTAGCTTCAGTCAGTTCGTGTTAATGCGAGACTGGAGAAGTTTGATATTTTTGCCGCTCTCGTGTGGAGAAAACACCAAAAGGCCACACAGCTGGATGTCATCCAGTGAAATGTCAAAAGAGCAACGTCAAGGGAGAGAACTGTCTGGAGTGGACGAAACTTTTTTTTTTCTCTCTCCCCCCCCCCCCTTTTTTTTTTTTTTTTTTTTTTTTTTCCCCAAGCTTTTTAACAATACGTAATTTTAGAGACGACAGCTTTGAGAAAAAAAAAAGTCACACAACAAAACAGATTGCATTCTTTTGAAAGAATTGGGGGAGGGAGAGGAAGATAGGAAGAGAAGGAAGATGAAAGTACATTGGAAAAAAAAAGGTTATTATTGCAAAACGTACTTTCTTGCTGAGTGATCTTACAACAGTTTTCATTACATTTCTTGCAATCGGTTTCAAAATGTTACTGCATTTTGTACATACTGTTTGTTTCAAAGGCTGGGATTCTAATGTTTCTGTTGCATCGAGTGATATCACGTTGTATCGTGTGGTATTGTACTGTATTATATTGTATTGCATTGTATATTATTTTGATGTGTTTCATTGAGTTGTGTTGTTTTGTACTGTATTGCGCAGTATTGCATTGCATTGTGTTGTATTGTATTGTATCTTATTCTATCTATTTTCTTCTTATTTTCCCTCAAGGCCTGACTAAGTGCGTTTGGTCATGCTGCTGGTCAAACATCTGATTAGCGGATGTGGTGTAGCGCATGTGGATTTGTTCGAACGCAGTGATGCCTCTTTGAGTAACTGACTCTGAACTGAACTGAACTGCTGATGCACAAATAAGATGTGCGCTGTCAACAGGCGATGTCTAAAGCCTGGCAGCACTTGGAAATGCATCAGCTGGTCGATGAATCACATGGGCGTGATGTTTTCACTTAATAATAATAATAATAATAAGAGTCCTTATGTTCCAAGCACCAATGGTGAGAGGAACGATCCTTGTTTATAATAATAATAATAACAACAACAACAACAACAACAATAATAATAATAATAATGATGATGATGATGATGATGATGATGACGATGACGATGATATTAACATTAATATCAATATTAATTATCATGATTTGATAGTAGCAGTAGTCGTCGTAGTAGCAGTAGTAGTAGTAGTAGTAGTAGTAGCAGTAGTAGTAGTGGTGACAATCATTATGATGATGATGATGATATTATCATTATCCTCATTATCATCATTAGCATAGTTGTTTCTTCTTCTTCTTCTTCTTCTTCTTCTTCTTCTTCTTCTTCTTCTTCTTCTTCTTCTTCTTCTTCTTCTTCTTCTTCTTCTTCTTTTAAGCAGTGATGGTTGACACATAATTATGATCTCGTCGGCAGGAATACATGCACGGCGTCATCATCATCATCATCATCATCATCATCATCATAACAACAACGACGACGATGATGATGATGATGATGATGATGATAATAATAATAATAATAATAATAATAATAATAATAATAATAATAATAATAATAATAATAATAATAATGACGGTGATGATGATGACAATCATGAAAATTATCATGAGAAGCAGAAGAAGAAGAAGAAGAGCAAAAACAACAACAACAACAACAACAACAACAAGGATAATGACAATCATCATCATCGTCATCACAGTAATAATAATCGTCACCATCATAACCATATTCATTGTAAGTGGTAAAATGAAGTCATGTAGCGCAGTACGCCAGTCTCTGATGGGACTGAACTCGCGTAAGCACAAATATACGAATTTTATAATAAGTGACACAAACAGTATGTACAAATATGTACAAATGTATCAACACAGGCGCCATCATAGTCTCACTTCACTTTGGACCAAAACACAGAAAGATTGATATATCGCAATCACCATTGTCAAAATACATACCAAACAAGGAACCAGAAATCACATAAAGTACATACCAATCAATATTGAGCACATCCAGAGATCAGATCAAAGTAAGCATAGAAGGATAAGTTTCTCCAGTTTTACAGTTATGGATGCGTGTGATTGACTGGTGCGAAAGCCCTTCGATTTGTCTCGGCACAAGATTCAGTGCTATATAAATATCGTTATTATTATTATTATTATTATTATTATTATTATTATTATTATTATTATTATTGTTGTTGTTGTTGTTGTTGTTATTGTTGTTATTATTATAGATGCGAAAGCTATACTGAGAATGATATGTTTAAAAGATATTTCAAGTGTTCTCTTGAACGCGAGTGTTAATGTGGCGGAGATGTGATGGCAGTGAATTCCGCTGTTTGGGTGCAGCAAAAGAGAACGAACGTTCACCGTAAAGATTATGTGCGGGTCTTTATAATACAGAGTGTGCGCGTGCCATGTAAAGAACAGCATTGCCCGGATGGTGAACAGACGGAAAGTAGATCCGAAAGATACACCAAGGAAAAAAAGTGAAGAAATTATGACGGACAACCCAGAGTTTGCTTTGTATTCGTGCTTGAATGGAGAGACAGAGAAGGTAAGCGAGCAGAGGAATGTCACAGTGACGTTTCTTAGCTTTGAGCATGAGTCTTGCTGCAGAGTTTTCAACTTTTTTTTTTTAACTTTGTCAACATATCTATCAGGATGGCTGATGTGGCAGAATTTCATCCACAGGCGTGCTTGCTCTATCCACGAAGAGTCAGTCCAGCTCCTTCCACACATGCTTGTTTTCCTTTTGTTGTTGTTGTTTTCGCCATGAAGTTCTCCACAACATGCCTGCATTGTCTCTCACTGGGCTGAAATACAAATCGAACCAGATTCAGCCAGGTTGCAAAGAAAGAACACATGTGTATGCTGAATGCAGGTAATGTGTTCCTTTACAGTTGAAGATGTATTGCTATTGAACGAAACTGCTCTGATACTCTGAATATGTATCAAACTGTGAAGACGGTGATCGCATCTCTTCTGCCACGATTCTCTCTCTCTCTCTCTCTCTCTCTCTCTCTCTCTCTCTCTCTCTCTCTCTCTCTCTCTCTCTCTTTCTGAGAGAGAGAGAGACGGAATATGTACTAAAGAGTATTATTTATCATAGCTCAGATGTGGATTGTCAATGTGATTTGCAGTTAGCTTTTAACTACACAAAAATGTTCATGCATTCGGTATTCGGTAATGCGAAACTTTTACCCCACCATATTCAGAATTCAGTATGCGCCCCACAGTCTGAGAGAGAGAGAGAGAGAGAGAGAGAGAGAGAGTAGCAAAGTTACCGATGTGGTATATACACTGATTGGTTAACCACATCACGGAAGCGAGGCTCAGGCTGGCCGCTCAAGCTGATTGGCTGCCCACAGCAGGCGTCGGCCATTCACACCGCAGTGACGTCAGGCACCAGGACTTCAGCCAGCAGAGGGAGGATGGACCCCAGTCACGTACATCTCCACGCGTTATGGGTCATGGCAGCATTATCTTCTCCTGGCTGTTGCCCTCCCCTGGGAGGCCATGGTTCGTTACAGAGCAGTGCTGGGAATAGGGAGGACCTTCCATGGCATTCATCTTCTTCTCATCCATTCCTCTCTCCTCTACCTTCCTGTATAATTGTGTGGCTCTTCTTAGGTATGAAGCTCAGAATTGATTTTGTCCGGGCATTGTCGTTTTAAGCGAATCGATTCTTAATCATTCAGCTGGTTAATTAAATTAGCGCACTGTTCAGTTAGTGGTTGTCAGTGAGTGATTAATCATTAATTGAATTAGTGACACTGTTCAGTTGGTGGTTGTCAGTGAGTGATTAAGTATTCTGGTAATGAATTAGTTGCATGGTTGGTGATTGAATGGGTGAGTGAATGAGTTAGTGAATGTACGAGTCATTCGTGCCTGCGGTTAGCTCAGTTGCTGAAGGGCGTGGAGAATAAAAAGCTGAATATATTCATTGCTTAAACGAAACAAAAAGGTTTACAAGCAAACAAAACAAGCCAATACAAACAGTACCCCTTTCTAACGGACAGTGTTAGAATGTTAAATTCGTGGCAGTGAATTCATACCCTCGGCCTAGGAAGGTGGGGCCCAGTTCTCTCCTTTCGCTACTTTTAACCCCCCACCCCACCCCCTCCACCCCCACCCCCACTCCCCACTCACTTCCCCGAAGTCAGGTACCCATCAAAACAGCAGACGGAGTGAAGAAATTCGGTGTAAAGTACCTTTCCCAAGGAACACAACACTTTGCCGAAACACGACCACGAACCATGATCACTGGTGAAACACTGGTTCAGAAGTCCCACGCTGAGCGACACTGCCACAGCGGCTCAGGCATGTAAAGTCCAGGCAAGTACATTTGCATGGGAATGTTTCTTGAAGAAAAAAAATCATGAGCACGGAATAGAGATTACTCAGACGGGTGCAATAGCCGAATGGTTAAAGCGTTGGACTTTCAATCTGAGGGTCCCGGGTTCGAATCACGGTGACGGCGCCTGGTGGGTAAAGGATGAAGATTTTTACGATCTTCGAAGTCAACATATGTGCAGACCTGCCAGTGCCTGAACCCTCTTCGTGTGTATACGCAAGCAGAAGATCAAATACGCACGCTAGAGATCCTGCAATCCATGTCACTGTTCGGTGGGTTATGGAAAGAAGAACATACCCAGCATGCACACCCCCGAAAGCGGAGTATGGCTGCCTACATGGCGGGTTAAAAACACGTCATACACGTAAAAGCCGACTCGCGTATATACGAATGAACGTGGGAGTTGCAACCCACGAACGCAGAAGAAGAAGAAGAGATTACTCAGACGTCGTCATTCATCAAAATGAATGAGATTTTTTTTTCAGTGCAAGGAGAAGCGAGAAAAATAAGAATAAAAGAAAAGAAAAACTAAAAAGGAGTTGAGCCAAAAGTGAAACAAAAAGCGAGTGAAAATGTAATTTATTTTCTTTTATTTATGACGACAGAAATAGTGGATGTTCGCGTATATTTGTGACTTTTTTTGTTTATTTGTTTATGTTCATTCGTTGAATTCGATAGTTTTTTTCTTCATTTTCAAAGAGCCGACATTATTTTTGCTATCGTGTTGCTACTTCTGTTTGGTTTCAATTTTATGTTTTCCGTTGTAGCTTTCCTTTATTTCTTGTATCGATTCACGTCTTCAGCTAAAAAGGCTGACTCTCTGTGGTGGTTCTTTCTATCATTTTTGCTATGTGTATGTGTGCGCTTGCGTGCGTGCGGCACATATCAATAAAATTTACCTGGAATGATTAATACCGTGCAAATGAATAGGATACCATTTGGCATTTTTTTGCTATCCTATTCTCTTTATCAGATCAGCTTATAACATATCCATGTGTCCCTATGTGTCCTCTAGTTCATTAATCATTCATTCATTCAATATCCGTCGACACCTTCTATTACAAATTCAGAGCATGTCTGTGCATGCGTTCGGCTTCCGTTTTTTGTCGCCTCGTTAAAATGGCGTTCTAATGTGTGACTGGAAAAGATGATGTATCTTCGGTTAAATACCACACTGTATGACTTTAAAAACACGGGATCATTTACACAACAGGCTGCCTACCTGGGTAGAGCCGAAAGACGTCTGCCATAGGGCGCTCATCATTCGTTTCCTGTGCCATTCAATCAGATTTCAGGCACGCACACATGCACACTCAGAGAGACATGTAACAGTTTACTTGTATGACCGGTTTCTTTATTTACCCCGCCATGTAGACAACTCCGTTGTCTGGGTTGTGCATGCTGGGAATGTTCTTGTTTCCATAACCCACCGTACGCTGACATAGATTACAGGATGCTTAACGTGCGTATTTAACCTTCTACGTGCGTACACACACAAAGGGGGTTCAGGCACACAAGTAGGTCTGCACATATGTTGACCTGGGAGATCGGAAAAAAAAAATCTCCACCCTTTACCCACCAGGCGCCGTCACCGAGACTCGATGCCGGGACCCTCAGGTTGAAAGTCCAACGCTTTAACCACTCGGCTGTCGGCTGTTCTCTGGCTGAGAAATGCCAAACAGCCTCGGAGCTGGACGTCTGAAAGGTAATGTCAAGGGGGCAACATGAAAGGACTAGAGAGAGAGGGAAAGAGGAATGTCTGGAGTGGACGTTAGCTTTAATTCACTCTTTGCAAGCTTTTAGCACTTTGCTTAATAAATCAGTGCTGACGGCGGCGTTAGTGTCGACAAATAGAAACCACGATGGCCAAACTTTGAAAGAAAAAAAAGGTTGGAAGAGAAAGACAGAAAAGGAAGGAAATGAATTCAGAAAAAAAGATGGATAAAAGAACACACACACACACACACACACACACACACACACACACACACACACACACACACACACACACACACACACACACACACACACACACACACACACACACACACACACACACACACACACACACACACACACACATCGGTATCAGAACGAGTCACTGGCGCTGGCAAAAGACTGTTTGATAAAAAAAATTAATGTTCTTCACGTTGACTCACTGTATTGCATTTCATTGTGTTGAATGTCAATCGTGTTGCGTTGCGTTGTGTTTTATTGCATTGTGTTGTTTGGTGTTTCCTTTCATCGTATCGTATCGTATCGTATCGTATCGTATCGTAGCGTAGCGTAGCGTAGCGTATCGTGTTGCATTGTTTTGTGTGTTGTGTTTTATTGTGATGTATCGTACCGTATCGTATAGAATGGTATTGTATGGCATGCATTGCATCGTATCGTGTTGCATTGTTTTGTGTGTTGTGTTTTATTGTCATGTATCGTACCGTATCGTATAGAATGGTATTGTATCGCATGCATTGCATCGTATCGTAGTGCATTGTATTGTATTTCACTGCATTGTATTGTATCATTTTCATTTGTTTAGTGTGCTGCTTACTTGACACAGCAGATGAGTGTGTGTCGAAATGTATTTTTCTTTCTCTGGCAGAGCATACGTCATCCAGGAGCAGTGTCACACCTACTTCCTCTTCTTCTTCTTCCCCCTCCTTGTGCAAAGGTGTTTTATCTTAATTGAGCCTCACATGTTCCTCACCCGGCAACAGTTGTCAGGTGCCTGCCCTCGACATGCACTGGGAACAGCCTGCAGCCACATGAGAATGAAGTGAAAATGATGTGTTGAGAGGTCCCGTTTGCAGCATGCACCTAGCGCACGTAAAAGAGCCCACGGCAACAAAATGGCTGTCCCTGGCACAATTCTGTAGAAAATTCTGCTTCGATAGGAAACTTAATAATATTGCGGGCTGAAAACAAATTCACAGAAAAAAAGGATGGGGGTCCCAGTCTAGTAGTGACATGCTCTCCCTGGAGAGAAAAGCCTGAATTTCACACACACAGATCTGTTGTGACAAAAGGTTAATACAATACAATACAATACAATACAATACAATGCAGTGCATCGGACTTGTAAATGATTTGCATAGGTCTACTTCTTGACACGTCTGTTCAACTTCTCCAAGATGTATGATTCTTTGGGGGGATGGGGCTGAGGATGTGGGGGCGGTGCTTGTGGGTTGTGAGGGGTTGTTATTGTCTTACTGGATGTGCTATAGCGTATTGGAATTTGTCCGAACCCAATGACACCTCCTTGAGCAACTGAACTGACCTGTACTTTCAAAAAAAACAAAAGACGTATAGTAGAAGGCGAGGGAAACAATGGCCTTGCTTGCCGAATCTTTTTATTTTTTTTTTTTTTTTTTTTTTTTTGCAATGACTTTGTATTGTTTGTTTTTACCATAGTGCGGATCGAGGAACAACTAACTGAACCAGAGACACACTGAAGAGAAAAGGCATGTGGGTGCAGACTGCCAGTGGCGTTGTTGCTTTGTAGTTGGGGCGTTTCGTTTTGCACGTGCACTAGCGAACTGCTCTTGGTGAAATCTGGGCAGCACCCAAATCATGGACAACATGATGACATCTTCAGTGCCTCGAGGAATTTTCTTCGTTTATAAATTGATATGGATCCTAAATGTTGTAAAAAGTGGAATGAAGTATACATTATTGACATATCTGAGAACAATACTGCGAAAGTTGTGTTTATCTTGATTAACATACTAGGAATCACCAAGACGCATTTTAGCTGGCTTTTGATAAATGGGCAGCTTTGCAACATTGCAATTTTGTAACGTGAAAAAAAGGAGTTCATTCCAGTTGGAATATTCTAAAGTGTTTATTTCAGCACATGAAGAATTTATTGTAAGTCACACACACACACACACACACACACACACACACACACACACACACACACACACACACACACACAGAAAGAGAGAGAGAGAGAGTGGTCGCTACGTTCTTTAGCAGGGATAACGAAGTTATATGTGTGCTACACACTGATTGGTTTAAATACACCACGGAAGCGAGGCTCAGTCCGGGGCGCTCATGCTGATTGGCTGCCAACAGCAGGCGTCGGCCATTCGCACGGCAGTGACGTCAGGACGCCAGGATCTCAGCCAGCAGGGAAATGCACTCCAGCCACGCAGGTCTTGCGGCGTTATAGGCCATTGCAGCATTATCTTCTCCTGGGACACGTCTTTCCCCCATCCCCCTCCTCCTCTCTCCCCATTGGAACCATGGATCGTATCGGAGCATTGCGGGCAATGGGAAGACCCTTCTATGGTATTCATCTTCATCTTGATCTCCGCCAGGTTGACTTCCCGCCACCACTGTCCAATGTAACTGTGTGACTGCCTGTAGAGCCCTCGCAACGTATTGCACGTGCCCCCATGCCAATTTGGTTTCTGCTCATTGACTGATCGATTGTTATATTCACTTCGCTGAGTAATTAATCTGATTTGAGTGTGTTGTTCAGGTGTTTGTCAGTGCGTGGATTTCATTCTGTAGTTAGTGACATGTTTGGCGATTGTGCGAGTGTGTGAATGAGTTAGTAGGTGAGTTAATGAGTGTGCGAATGAGTAAGGGAGTCTCGTCAATTGCATGTTTTTTGCTTGTACTTTTTGAAAAACAGTTAATACGTAACCAACTGAGTAACAAAGGGGAAGAGAGAAAAAAAATAAATAAAAAGAAAGAAGGAAAAAGAGGTGAATAGGTACAGTTGTGTGCACTACGCTTTCCTGTCTCTTTACCCAACTGTTTCCGTTTAGTCACACCCCTGTCACATAATACTTCATCCACGCGACAAGTGTGTGTGTGTGTGTGTGTGTGTGTGTGTGTGTGTGTGTGTGTGTGTGTGTGTGTGTGTGTGTGCGCGCTTGTTGGTCTGTGTATGCGTGCGTGCGTGTGGGTTGGGTCTATTTGTGTGTGCGTGCGTGTGCATGGTTAAATGATGCTTCATGTTGTTATAAAACAACATTAACAACAACAGCAACAACAAAGTAGACTGCCTCCTCCATCCCTCATCCACAAGAGTTGCAGTTTCTCAATGAGCCGTCACTGCGTTCGGGCAAATCCATATACGCGAAATCTCATCTGCCATGCAGATGCCTGACAGCAGCATAACCCAACGCGATCAGTGAGGCCTTGATGGCATGCATCCGGATAAAACATGATATATTTATGTCATGTCTGTGTTTTGGGTTTTGATAGATTTCTTCTGAATTCCGGGATTGCTTTGGAGAAGTGGATTCAGTGTTGTATGAGTTTGAAGCATCGTTACCATTTTGTGTTTGACCAAAAGCAATGCAATCCTAACAGGAAGAATTCGAAACAAAGAATTCGTGTCTGACGTCTTGATCTGAATATACCTATCTTAATTTCAGTGAGATCGCAACCTTCCACTGACGCGCATACTCGTCTGTGCAGTTGAATTATTAAGTCATGGGAAAGGAATTTTGTTCTTTTTTTCTGATTTCAAACTGGTGCAGCCAATGGAACGCGGTCTCAATGAATTAAGCATGTTTCATACAAGCCGTGTTTTCTTTTTACGTCGTGCACGCACACGCGTACGCTTTCAAAACACACGCGCACACTGGCAAATACACACACACACACACACACACACACACACACACACACACACACACACACACACACACATATATATATATATATATATATATATATATTATATATAATACACGTATGATACACGTACACACCCCAACACAAGCGTGTGCTCACAGACACACACACACACACACACACACACACACACACACACACACACACACGCGCGGACGTGACGTAGCATCATGTCATATCATATCCAGTTACCAGCGAAACGGCGACATCGGGTATTGGCCGCTGCCGACAATTTGGGTCCAAATTAGGCCTAACGGGCCGTGTGCGTCACCGTGCGATCTGCAGTAATTGGGTCAAGTTGGGCCACTTTTGGGTCCAGGATTTTGTTGCGTTTTGCGAGGAACTTGTGTTCTCCACTCCGTTTTTGACTTGTCTGTTTTTGGAAATAAGGGGGGGGGGGGAGGGTATATTTGCCAGTATGCGCGTGTGTTTTGAAAGCGTACGGGTGTGCGTGCAGGACGTAAAAAGAAAACACTGCTTGTATGAAAAAGGGGTAAGAGCCTTTTTCGTTTCTTTTGTTTTTGGTTCTTTTTCCTTCGGGGTTGTGCCCTTTGATGTGATGTTTGGCAATGTGTGATGTTCGGAGATCGAAAGATAAAAAGTCAGTTGTTGAAAAGAGTTGAAACAGAAACCTAAAGGAAGAGAGAGAGAGAGAGAGAGAGAGAGAGAGAGAGAGAGAGAGAGAGAGAGAGAGAGACAGACAGACAGACAGACAGACAGACAGACAGACAGACAGACACAGAGAGAGAGACTACGTACGTGTGCGTGCACGCGCGCGCTGTGTGTGTATGTGTGTATGTTTGTGTGTGTGTGTGTGTGTGTGTGTGTGTGTGTGTGTATGTGTGTGTGTGTGTGTGTGTGTGTGTGTGTGTGTGTGGAACTGCGCGGGCTCCATTGCGTACGTACGAATGTGCGTGTGTGCGCTCTCATATGTCTTATTCCCACTGCTAAGCGCACGGCAACATGCAAGACATCCGGTGTGGCAATAGCATTCTGACTATAGAAGTGGAGAGTGAGAACAAAGATGAAGATGAAGAGTGAAGAAAAGAGCTGAAAGGGGTGTAGCTTTCGGCCGAAGGAGTGTAAGCCCACGATTTCTCGCAATCCCACGATTTCTCTCACTTTGAGAAAGTGTGATCGTTCCCCCCCTTTCTGTCAATTGTGAGGGACCGTAGGAAGTCGCCCTTATTTTTATCAGACATATTTCCTTTGCCATCGGGGTTGGTTTCTTGCATTTTCCCCAATGCAAATCAAAGAGAGAGATAGAAACGAGAAATTGGGGGCAAGGACAACGATCATGATAATGACAGTGGCGTTAGTGAATACAACAATAGACGGTGAAGGTGATGCCACAGAACTGGGTTTAAAAAAAAAAGTGTGAATATATATATATATATATATATATATATATATATATATATATATATATATATATATATATATATATATATATATATATATATATATATATATATATATATATATATGTATGTATGTATGTATGTATGTATGTATGTATGTCAGTGAGTGAGACAGCACTGGGAAAAGACAAGAAACCAACTCCGATTATTAAGTAACTATTTTTGATAAGGGAGGCTTCTCGTGCTTTCTCACACATTGTTCGCAATCGAGAGGGGAACGACCACACTTTTTCGTTATCCTACGATTTTTAATTAATCGATTAATTATTTATTATATTTATATAGCGTTGAATCTTGTGCAGAGACAAATCAAAGCGCTTTCGCACCAGTCATTCACACGCATGCATAACTCTAAAACTGGAGAAACTGAAGATAAGGAAGAGGCAGGGAAGGCAGGCTATTTAGGGAATAGGTGGGTTTTAAGACCAGACTTGAAAAAACTGAGTGCGGAGACCTGACAAAGAGAAAGAGGAAGTTCATTCCAATTGCAAGGTCCAGAGACAGAGAAAGAACGGCAGCCAACAGTCGAGTGTTTGAATCTGGGCATGCGTAAACAGAGTGGATCCGAAGCCGATCGTAGAAGCGAGATGGAGTGTAGAGGTGAAGGCAGCCACAGAGATGGGAAGGGGTAGATTTGTGAATACATCTATAACATAGAGTGTTGATCTTGTACTTTATTCTGTGTGAGACAGGTAGCCAGTGGAGATGTTTCAAAAGAGGAGTAATGTGCTGAGATCTTTTCTTTCTGAGAAATCGTGGGATTGCAAGAAATGGTGGGCTTACAAAGGGGCAAAACAGAACACGATGTGGTGGGCGGGGCGGACTCTGAGACAAGTGCCGGTGCTGAGAAGCGAAGTACTCTGTGAGGCTGGCAAGCTTTGTGTGAAATGCAGCGAGGGAGAAGAAATTGTTTGACGAAGCGAGGCTGGCGAGTCGTGGCTACTTTTGGCCCTCTACACTGCCCTTTCTTTCTGTCTATCTTTCAACTCGCTCTCTCTCTCTTTGGCGCCTGTGAATGTTGAAGTCTTTCTTTCTTTCCTCCTCCCCCTCCTCTTCTTCCTCCTGTTGTTCCGTTCTGTCTGTCTGTTGCCTGTATCTCTCTCTCTTTTCTTTTTTTTTTTTCCTCAAGGCCTGACTAAGCGCGTTGGGTTACGCTGCTGGTCAGGCATCTGCTTAGCAGATGTGGTGTAGCGTATATGGATTTGTCCGAACGCAGTGACGCCTCCTTGAGCTACTGAAACTGAAACTGAAACTGAAACTGAAACTCTCTCTCTCTCTCTCTCTCTCTCTCTCTCTCTCTCTCTCTCTCTCTCTCTCTCTCTCTCTCTCTCTCTCTCTCTCTGTCTGTCTCCCTCTCAAAAAACATCATTCATTCATGATAGTGTTTATGGCTGTGACGTTCCCCAGTAGTGTTTCTGACATTATTGATGGCTTTTTGAAATGTGCCGTATTTCCCATAGCTCTCCCATATGTCCCTAGTTTTCTTCTTCAGTCATATTTGTCAACTGATCTTTTTATATGTATTTAAATATTTGACTTTCATCTCTTTCCACTCTTTTCTCTTCTGTCTGTCTGTCTGTCTTTTTATTTCTCTATCTCTTTCTTTCTTTTTTCTCTATATCTTTCTTTTTCTTTCTTTCTTTCTCTATCTCTTTCTTTCTTTCTTTCTTTCTTTCTCTATCTCTTTCTTTATTTCTTTCTTTCTTTCTCTATCTTTTTCTTTCTTTCTTTCTCTATATCTTTCTTTCTCTCTTTCTTTCTTTCTTTCTTTCTTTCTTTCTTCTTTCTTTCTTTCTCTCTTTCTTTCTTTCTTTCTTTCTCTGTATCTTTCTTTCTTTCTCTATATCTTTCTTTCTTTCTTTCTCTATCTTTCTTTCTTTCTTTCTCTATCTCTTTCCTTCTTTCTTTCTTTCTCTATTTCTTTCTTTCTTTCTTTCTTTCTCTATCT
>NC_134876.1:101329167-101331667 GCF_041734735.1 Babylonia areolata | reverse complement strand
GTCAGCCTGTCTGTCTGTCTGTCTCCCTCTCTGTCTGTCTGTCTGTCTCCCTCTCTCTTCCTCTCTGTGATTTTGTCTCTGTCTCCCTTCCCCCCACCTCTTTCTCTCACCAGGTGAGGTGGTCAGATGGTTAGAGCGATGGATTTCCTGCCAACTTTCCGGGGATCAATCCCGGTTTCACGTGGTGGGATAAGGATAGAGAGATTTTTTCCCCATCTCTCGGGTCAACATATGTGCAGGTTCTCTTTGTGTGTATATATACACAGAGAATCAGATACGCACGTTAAAGACTCAGCAATCCAGTCCAGTTTTATGGAAACAAAAATATACCAAGTATGAATCCCCCCCTCCCTCTCCCCCCGAAAACGGAGTAGCTTGTACTATATAATTACCCATTTGATCGACACCACTATCTCTCTCTCTCTCTCTCTCTCTCTCTCTCTCTCTCTCTCTTCTCTCTCTCTTTATTTTTATTACCATTTATTCAAAGAAAAACAAAAGGTTGTTTTTTTTTTTTTTTTTTTTTTTTCTTTTGTTTTTTTTTGCAATTAGTTTTAAAGTCCTCTTCATTGTTGGATGGGGGGTTAAAGTTAGGAAATACGAATTAATGTGATAAATGACAGATCATGAAGTAGATGAAGAAGTAATGAAGAAGCTAATAATTATTGTTTCTATAATCTATTCTCTAGAAAGGGATGGCGGTTCCAACAGTTCATAATGCGTACGATACTTTACGGGTGATAATAGTACAAGGGCAATACAAGGGCATCCAGGAGTCATGACCTGGGTGCAGCCCGGCCCCCTTAGAGTGTAAGGAGTTAAGGGCCGAAACACTGGACTGAGGGGGGCTTCTTCTCTGAAGACCTTGTACTGTCCAGATCTCCCTAGAATTTCTTATCATTATCACAAGTGTTTTATGCGCAATAAATAGTCATGTCTATTGTTTAGTGCAGTGAGATATATCACATAAATGGTAGATTATAGTTATATATTAGCAGTTTACTGGAGATTTTTCTATTTTGCGTGCAAAATAGTTCATGTTGTATCATTTGGCTAGATTCATCACATACATCGTTGCTTATTTGTAAAATTAATGACATGGTGTGGCTTGACGAGTCATTAATTGTCAGAAAGATTGGATTTTTTTCCCAAAGGAATAAACTTATCGTTTCATTTTATTTCATTTTATCTGATTTTATTCATTTGTTTATTTTATTTTATTTATTTTATTTTATGTTATGTATTCTATTTCTATTTTTATTTTATTTGTTTGTTTAGTTGTCATGACGGCACAACTTCTCCTTTCTCAGAATCAGCCACAGAATAATGCACGCAGGCTTAGGGTCATGCTTGTCGATCTGTTTGATGTCATTACAATCCAACTTGATTCACCTCCACGTCCATTGTCTCTGCGAATCAGAGGATGTGTTTCTTTGTGATTAATTAATTCACTTTTTAGAGAGGAGGGCTAGAAGAGGGTTGGGAAGTATCCATTGTTTTCGTGGCAATGACAATGTGTGAACATGGAGTGGACATTGTTTTGGCTGAGGTTAAAAAAGAAAGTCCTTCCGCTGCTGTGTTCAGCCAGAAAATGGAGTTCGATTTCTATGTTATCGTGCCGATGGAAAATTGGTGTTTTTCTGTCTGTCAATAATCCTTTCTTTTATGTTTCTCTTTCTTCTCTCTCTCTCTCTCTCTCTCTCTCTCTCTCTCTCTCTCTCTCTCTCTCTCTCTCTCTCTCTTTATTTTTTTTTTTTCGTCGTCACTGTTGCTGTTTTTTGGTGTTCGTTTCTTTTCTTTTTTTTTCTTTTTTTTTTCTTGTTCTAGTTCAAATCAAATCAAATTATCGTGCTTAGAGTCTCGCCGACCACTAAGGCCATCTCAAGGCTATCGCCACGTTGGTACCTACTTCAACTTGTTCTAGTTGTTGTTGTTGTTGGTGGTGGTGTGGTGTTATTGTTGTTATTATTGTTACTCTTCTTCTTCTTCTTCTTCTTCTTCTTCTTCTTCTTCTTCTTCTTCTTCTTCTTCTTCTTCTTCTTCTTCTTCTTCTTCTTCTTCTTCTTCTTCTTCTTCTTCTTCTTCTTCTTCTTCTTCTTCTTCTTCTTCTACCCATTCCCCTCCTCCTTGTCCCCACCCCTTCTTCTTGTCATTGTTTCCCCATTCCTCCTCCTCCTTTATTTTTCTTGTCCTTCTTCTTAGTGTTCCTCTTGTCCTTGTTCTTCGTCTTCTGGTTCTTGTTCTTCATCCTTTTCTTCTTCTACTTCGTCTTCCTTTTCTCCTTTTGTTTGTCAGATTCATTCTCTCTCCCACTCTCTCCCTCCTCTTTTTTTTCTCTTTGTCTCCTCCTGGTTTACAATAACCTCTAAACGTTTTCCCCTTGTATCCAACTTAGATTTTGTGTCAAAATTATTGAGACAAAAAAAAAGATTTTTTTTTAAATCTCCCAGCATTCAGTTCGGTCTATTTGCCATCAGACAGCCTCTTCTCTTTTCTCCAG
>NC_134876.1:101309167-101314167 GCF_041734735.1 Babylonia areolata | reverse complement strand
TGAATCATTCATGTGTAGCATTCATGCTAGGGTTTTGTTGTTGTTTTTCCCTTGGTGTGTGTGTGTGTGTGTGTGTGTGTGTGTGTGTGTGTGTGTGTGTGTGTGTGTGTGTGTGTGTGTGTGTGTGTGTGTTAGTGTATTTGTGTGTGTGTGCGCGTGTGTGCGTGTGTGTGTTACTCACTTCCGTTCCGTACAGATGTGAGCGATGTTGTGTCTATCAGTTTGACGCTGTGTTATACTCGTACATTATACATGTATTAAGTATTCAGTATAACTACATTTATATGCGTACATGTTTGTGTGTCTCTTAGAACAACGGCAGATGTGTAAGTCGGCCAAAGTGCTAATATCTTCACCGTTGGAAAATAAAGATTCATTCATTCATTCATTCATTCATTCTCTGTGTCTGTGTTTGTATCTCTGTCTGTCTTTCTCTTGTTACTGAAAGGAATGTTAAACATAAGCAATGTCTTCCTTTCCGACATTTTTTTCTTTCAAATTACTGACAATTCTCATTAGTAGTAGTAGTAGTAGTAGTAGTGGTGGTGGTGGTGGTGGTGGTGGTATACACCCTACATGAAATCTCCATACAATATATAACCTCTCAACGTGAGAGTAGTCTTCAGGCAACTAGTTTCGACAATTGTTTGGGTTTTTTACCATCATATCCATAATTTAAGAAAAGAAAACAGATCAAAAGTTGAATTGAGTTTGGATTAGATTAGCATCATTGGGTTTGCCCATGGATTCCGCAGGGTGGCTGGTGGTGTTAGGTTAGTGCAGTCTGCTTCCTATGCTTATATCGAAACTCCCCCCTAAAGCTGGTCTTCTAGCGGATAAGCTCAATCTATTTTCTTTTTCTCTGGAATCAACTAGAGGGGGTGGGTAGGAGACTGCAGGGGCTGTTTTGCATCACATCATCATCAACAGCAGCCGCATTACCTCCGGTGTGAAGGATGGCCCTGCAGCTGTAGCCACGAACAGGGAACCTGTCCATTTGGCTCGGCAATGCGTTCCTTCTCCGATCCGGAAATTGTTAGGCGTTTTTTGGGGGCGTTGTTTTTGTTTTTGTTTTGGGGGGGGGGTTGTTTGGGTTTTGGTTGTTGTTGTTGTTGTTTGGTTTTGCTGAGAGTTGTAGTCGTAGTAGTAGCTGGAGTGAGACAGAGACAGAGGCAGGGACAGCGACATAGACGTTTCGAGGGGTAGAAAGAAAGATGGATAGAAATAGTTTGAGAGGGGGACAGACAGAGAGAGAGAGAGAGAGAGAGAGAGAGAGAGAGAGAGAGAGAGAGAGAGAGAGAGAAACTGAACGAAATGAAAGTTTATTCAATAAGGCCATCAACAATGTCAGAAACAATATTGGCGAAAATCACAGCCATAAACACTGAAATGAATGAATGATGTTTTTTTTGGTTTTTGTGTGTGTGTGTGTGTGTGTGTGTGAGAGAGAGAGAGAGAGAGAGAGAGAGAGAGAGAGAGAGAGAGAGAGAAACAGGCAGACAAACAGACAAACAGACAGACCCCTTTCTCTGCCATTCTCTGTTTCATTCTATCCAACACCGTCTTTCTATCTGTCTCTGTCTCTCCTCTCTTTCGCCTTCTCTCCCACTCCTTCTTTCTCTATCTATATCTCTCTTTGTTTCTCTCTATCTGTGTGTGTGTGTGTGTGTGTGTGTGTGTGTGTGTGTGTGTGTGTGTGTGTGTGTGTGTGTGTGTGTGTGTGTGCGTGTGTGTGTGTGCGTGCGTGCGTGCGTGTGTGTGTGTGTGTGTGTTTTGTTTCATTATTTGCTTTCGCCATTTTCAGTCGTTTAACATATTATTTTGTCATGCAATGAAAGTATTTTTGCGCATTCACCCATGTCATAAGGACGTCTGGCCAATGACGCAAAAGTGTCAAAGCGTCCTCTCTCTCTCTCTCTCTCTCTCTCTCTCTCTCTTCACTTCTGATGCCCCTTCTTCCCTTCTACCCCCCCCCCCCCTTGTCCCCCCCCCCCCCCCCCCCCCCCCCACTCATTTACTTTCCAACAGATGTGGTGCAGCACGCATGGAGCAGCCTGCATGCTTTGACACCTTGAAACTGAACGTCACTTCCAGTCAGTTTACACCTCATGATCTTCATGTGGAAGCTTGGACCACATTATGCTCTCTGCCTGGGGCTATAGGCATCGGTGGCATTAAATCTATAATCAGCCTTGCGAGAGGTTTTATATATATATATATATATATATATATATATATTTTTTTTTTTTTTAATCATTTTCTTTTTTTCATTCCCTCCTACGGCTTTTAAAACAACGCCCTGTCTGTGACCCTCCCCCCTCCCCGCCCCCTGCCCCCCGTTTCCGCGCTCCCCCCCACCCCCCAAACCCCTCCTTATCAACAAGGGCGTGGGAAGGCCACTGAGTATTCGTGCAACAGGAGACACATGCGCAGGTCAGCACACGATTCCTCTTTCTTCATCATCAATATCAACAACAACAACAACAAAAGAAAATCTCGCATTCTGTGGCCTTTCATGCCGTGCTGTCATGGTGAGCTCAGCTTAGATACCTTTCCACTTCGGTGCTTGGGGGTGAATCCTGTCAATGTCATCTGTGTCAGCAGATTCATGGGGCGTGGTGGGATTGGGGGGTGGGGGGGGGGGGGGGATAGGTCTCTTGTTGAGGGGACGTGGTGGCGGTCTCCACTCCGGGAGGGCCGCTCACTCAGTCTGGCTCCGCGACTAAGCCATTACTGTCATCAGTAAGGGGGCTTAGCAGGTGGTGTCCTGACTACTTTAAATCAGAACAGGCACGACTGAACACCACCGAAGTGACTCAGCAGCAGTGTAGGGTCTCCTCTGGTGCGTGGCATCCTGGCGACCTGACATCGATGGTTCCCTGTGGATCGCCGACGATGTGATTGTGACGGACGAACCCGGGTGTGAACGGTGCAGATGATGGGGCAGCAATTTTTTTTTTTTAAAGGGTTGGCGCACGATGCTTAGAAGATGACATGTTATCATTGTCCGATAGAGTGTCCGAAAACTTTCTTTTTAAAGAAGATAGCAGTACACCTGTATGCCAATACAATGTCCGTGAGGGTTTGGGTTGGAACCCACTGATCTACAAATTAGGTGGATAGTGCATGCCTTCTTTGAGCTTCTTTGCTAACTAAAGCCAGCGGAAGTGTTCAATCAGCCATTTTGCTACTCGTGTCAGAAAAGCGCGAAGCGGCAACTTCATATTATAATATGGAGCCGAGCGTTCAGCTGGCTACGGTGATTGCTTCACGGCAAGCTTTCACTTGCTCGCGGCGTTAGTTAAGCTAACAATCCTGTGTGTGCCTCCACAGCAAGTTTGCGCTACGTGTCACTGCACTGATTTCCTGTAATAACTTTGGTAAATAAACCATTGGCAGATATCAATCAAGACACAACGTCTGGAAAGTTGTGGGGGGCAAGCATAACATGATTTCATCGAAGATGCACGGTTACAGTTTAGAAACTACCATCAGTTAGCAGTCGACTTCTTAACGGACTGACAGCCAGATTACGAGTGTCAGTATGGCGTCCTGTTGGCTTCAGCTTTCCTGGCCAGTGAGCTAGCATTATATTTCTGGATCAGTGGTTCGAGCCCCGCTCTCACCCTTTCACACAGGTGTTAATGGAAAACCAAACTGAGCGTCTCGTCACTGGGATGAAGCGATCAACTGAGGTCCAGTGGGCAGTGCAGTACACTTGGAGCACTGATAAACACCCCATGGGAACAAAAAGGGTTGCCCACTGAAACAATCCACTCTGGTAGGTACAGAAATGTGAGCATGCACTCAAGGTCTGACTAAGCACGGCTGGTTATGTTGCTGGTCAGGCATCTGCCTTGCGGATGTGGTGTAGCGTATATGGATTCGTCCAAATGCAGAGACGCCTCCTGGTTAAACTGAAACCGTTGAGGTTTTTTGTATAATAAAAACATAAAAATTAAAAAAAAAAAATCGACATGGGGGTGACGGGTGAGAATTGATGCGGGGGTAGGCTTTTAGGGCTGAGTGGGGGATGAAGATTAGATACATACGTTGATGTAAGAACTGGGGCTTTCTTCCGGAGAAGGGGGAAAGACAGGAGGGAAAGTCCGATCAAAATTAAGCATGTTACTTTGGAAAAAGAAATCAATACACACACGCGTACGCGCGCACGCACGTACGCACACACACACACACACACACACACACACACACACACACACAGAGGAAGAAAAGCAACAACAAAAAACTAGATTGGTGAATTTGAAGCAATCCACAACACACTGTCATTCCAGCTGCATTTGCAAGGCACAGTTATCAGAAAGTGTAAACCCGATATTTTCCACCTCTTTGCTTTTTTCAGTGTGCTGAATTTCTGCTCCAACTTTCCTTTTTGCGTGGATTATGAAAAGTTTTGAAAAATGAAAAGCAGCGTTGTTTTCTGACATAACTGTTTCACTGCCTCTTTTTTTGTCTACTTCTCTCTCTCTCTCTCTCTCTCTCTCTCTCTCTCTCTCTCTCTCTCTCTCTCTCTCTCTCTCTCTCTCTCTCTCTCTGTGTATATATATAATATGATATATTTATATATAATTACATACATAATCCTGTGCGTGCGTGCGTGTGTGCGTGCGCGTGTGTGTATGTGTGTGTGTGTGTGTGTATGTGTGTGTGTGTGTGTGTGTGTGTGTGTGTGTGTGTGTGTGTGTGTGTGTGTGTGTGTGTGTGTGTGTGTGTGTGTGTGTGTGTGTGTGTGTGTGTGTGTGTGTGTGTGTGTGTGTGTGTGTGTGTGTGTGTGTGTGTGTATGTATGCATTTCCTTCTCTCATCTGATGCCCTCCCTTCTGTCCTCACACCAACATCCCCCCCCCCCACCCCCACCCCTCACTGCTATTTCTGTTCTCCCGGTCCCCCCCAACCCACCACTTTGTGCCCCCCTCCCCCTCCACCCCTCACTGCTATTTCTGTTCTCCTGGTCCCCCCCAACCCACCACTTTGTGCCCC
>NC_134876.1:101294167-101304167 GCF_041734735.1 Babylonia areolata | reverse complement strand
GACTTCATTAATTGGAAAAAAAAGAAAGGTAGCAACAATAAACATGCAGGACATTCATATAAAATCATTGTATATATTTGCTTTGTAACGTTGTAATAAATAATTATATATATATATATATATATATATATATATCAGAAGATATTGACTTTGACATTGCACACATCATATTGCACATTCATTCCGCACAGTGTCAACTTTTTTTCAGCTTGATACTATTAAAAGTATCTTAATTTAGAAAACATAAAAAAGTACAACCTGTTATGCGCACATTTTCCCATGCACACACACACACACACACACACACACACACATCTTAGTTCAAAAGAGCGAATTGAACGTCGAAGCAAGGTCCTCATTTCATACCGACAAGAAGCAGGTTGCTCATTTTATCTGTGTGTCATGTGTCCTTGCTCTTCAGCCATTGTCTCTCATGAATCATAAACTCGTTTGCTTCCTTGGCCTGTTTTAATGTCAGTGTTTAACATCAATGAATGAACAATGTCACCATCTACGTCAGTCACGCAACCATACTGACAGTCTACAGCACCTACACGACTATCCAGCGATGGTCTTGGTCATTTCTCACAGAAGGAACGGACGTGTCTCACGGAAAGGTCTCCCATGTCAGCTCATCCCACGCGTTCTTTCAGAGATCAGCTTCTGCGTGTTCGCTCCTCTGTGAGGGACGGGTGTTGATAACCGGACGCCAGCACTCATTTGTTGTCTTTCGCTCTCAGCATTGTGTCTTGTCTCTTTCGTTTCCCGCCAACTTCTGAGCAACTTTCCTCTTCAATCTGCTTGATTTCATGTTATTGTAGCTGTTCTTTTCTTGTGGGTGTGTGAATGGTGTTGTGTGCGTGAGTTCATGTATGTCCCACAAGATTGATTTTCCGAATTCAACTTCACCGAAACATAGCAATTGAACGCGTGATTGCATCAACAATTTTTTGGTCTTCCTTTCCCTTTTCTTTCTTTTTGTTATTATCTTTTTTTGTTTTTATTGTTTTATATTTTACCGCGTTTCTTTGATGCTTCAACGGTGGAGCTGTCCACTGGATTACCATTCCAACCGTAGAAGAAATCACACATTAACTATAGAGGGAGAAAGCAGACAACATAATGGGTGGGTAGAGACTGACGTAAGCGTGGAATAGAAGAATTCAGGGATGTGGCCTGCAGAGAGAGAGAATGAATTGACCGATTTTACGTGTAAATGTTCTAATTATTGAGAGTTCTCTTCTATGATTTCGTATCACAACAAGAGACTGAATTTATTTTCACAAACGGTCTTTTCTCCGTTCCTTCCGCTTTAGATCCGAAAGGAGTTCCATTAATACGTCTCAAGAGAGAATATTTTACTGGCTTCTGAATGATGTCTTTTAAGAACTATAAAATCTTTTAAATTTTTGGTTTGTTTCTTGGTGGTAGTGTTTAACCTAAAGGATAAAAAGCAGTGATGACAACAGTCATAATAATAATGATAATAATAATAATAATAATAATAATAATAATAATAATAGTGACAGGCACATCCTCATAATGACACTATCTAACAAAATGAAGCTGTACAGCACCTACACTATTATCCAACGATGGTGTTGAAGCATATTCTCGTTACCCCCGTCACCTACCTCCCCCCCCCCTTGCCCCCCACCCCCGAGCCCCTAATACAGTCCAACGTTCTCCTCCAAAACGTACATGTTTCACAAAACAGCAACATCAACCTGGTGTCATATCCAATACAGACATCACCATCTACATCACTCACACATCCATTGAATGTTTCTCCTGTAATCTCTTCACTTTCATCTCCAGCTGTTCTCGCCATGACTCACAGTTCACAAACCAGCAACGCATCAATCACAGAAGGAACGGACGTGTCTCACGGAAAGGTCTCCCATGTCAGCTCATCCCACGCGTTCTTTCAGAGATCAGCTTCTGCGTGTTCGCTCCTCCGTGAGGGACGGGTGTTGATAACCGGACGCCAGCACTCATTTGTTGTCTTTCGCTCTCAGCATTGTGTCTTGTCTCTTTCGTTTCCCGCCAACTTCTGAGCAACTTTCCTCTTCAATCTGCTTGATTTATTGTAGTTGTTCGTTTCTTGTGGGTAGGTGGGTGTTGGTGTGGGCGTGTGAACTTTGTTCTGTGCGTGATTCCGTGTATGCTCCTGAAGATTGATTTCCCAAGTTAACTTCACTGAAACATAGCAGTTGAAGCATGGTTGCGTCAACATTTTTTGTCTACCTTTCTCTGTTTTTCTTGTTTTTAAATCTTTGTTTATTTTCAATGATTATTTTACTTTTAACACGAGTCTGTGACGCTTCAACGATAGAGCTGTTCACTTGATTACCGTTCCCAATGTGGAAGACATGACACATTGACCACAGAGGGAAAAGGGACAGAGCCAGAGGGGTGATTACCGTTCCCAATGTGGAAGACATGACACATTGACCACAGAGGGAAAAGCGACAGAGCCAGAGTGATTACCGTTCCCAATGTGGAAGACATGACACATTGACCACAGAGGGAAAGGGACACAGCCAGAGTGATTACCGTTCCCAATGTGGAAGACATGACACATTGACCACAGAGGGAAAGGGACAGAGCCAGAGTGATTACCGTTCCCAATGTGGAAGACATGACACATTGACCACAGAGGGAAAGGGACATAGCCAGAGTGACACATTGACCACAGAGGGAAAGGGACAGAGCCAGAGTGATTACCGTTCCCAATGTGGAAGACATGACACATTGACCACAGAGGGAAAAGGACAGAGCCAGAGTGATTACCGTTCCCAATGTGGAAGACATGACACATTGACCACAGAGGGAAAAGGGACAGAGCCAGAGTGATTACCGTTCCCAATGTGGAAGACATGACACATTGACCACAGAGGGAAAGGGACAGAGCCAGAGTGATTACCGTTCCCAATGTGGAAGACATGACACATTGACCACAGAGGGAAAAGGGACAGAGCCAGAGTGATTACCGTTCCCAATGTGGAAGACATGACACATTGACCACAGAGGGAAAAGGGACAGAGCCAGAGTGATTACCGTTCCCAATGTGGAAGACATGACACATTGACCACAGAGGGAAAAGGGACAGAGCCAGAGTGATTACCGTTCCCAATGTGGAAGACATGACACATTGACCACAGAGGGAAAGGGACATAGCCAGAAGGGTGATTACCGTTCCCAATGTGGAAGACATGACACATTGACCACAGAGGGAAAGGGACATAGCCAGAAGGGTGATTACCGTTCCCAATGTGGAAGACATGACACATTGACCACAGAGGGAAAGGGACAGAGCCAGAGTGATTACCGTTCCCAATGTGGAAGACATGACACATTGACCACAGAGGGAAAGGGACAGAGCCAGAGTGATTACCGTTCCCAATGTGGAAGACATCACACATTGACCACAGAGGGAAAGGGACAGAGCCAGAGTGATTACCGTTCCCAATGTGGAAGACATGACACATTGACCACAGAGGGAAAGGGACAGAGCCAGAGTGATTACCGTTCCCAATGTGGAAGACATGACACATTGACCACAGAGGGAAAGGGACAGAGCCAGAGTGATTACCGTTCCCAATGTGGAAGACATGACACATTGACCACAGAGGGAAAGGGACAGAGCCAGAGTGATTACCGTTCCCAATGTGGAAGACATGACACATTGACCACAGAGGGAAAGGGACACAGCCAGAGTGATTACCGTTCCCAATGTGGAAGACATGACACAGTTCCCAATGTGGAAGACATGACACATTGACCACAGAGGGAAAGGGACATAGCCAGAGGGGTGAGTGGAGACCCACGTTGGCGAGGAAGTGAAGAGTGTAGGGAGGTGGTGGGCAGAAAAAGAGTGACCGATTTTACGTGTTCATGTTTTGACAGTGGGGAATTCTCTCCAACGTTGTGTTATCATGTCACACTGAGACACAGTGAATCAATTTCCACAAAATTGGTTTCTTCTCTCTTCCCTCTGGGTTTGTGTAAAGTGCTCATGTTTCACTGTTTTTTGAAACACTGTCTTTCAAGACCCTTTACAGTTGTGAACTATAGTAGATTGTGGATTCCTTTCTTAACGGCAGTGATTGACACTAAGGAATGGACAGGAAAGGCAGTATTGAAAAAAGAAAAGGATAGATAAAGCAGCGAGCACACCATCTTTAAAAAATAAAAAAAAAAAAAGTCAAAGTACATCACCCACGCTGTGTCCCGTTTCAGCTGATTCCCATGCGTTCCCACAGGAATCCGCAATTTTTTGCTCGTGCGTCTTCGCTCTGTGGGGTTTTGATAATCGGATGCCAACAATCACTTGTTGCATGTCGCTCTCCGCATTGTGGCTTGTCTCTTTGGTTTCTACCTCGTTGTAGTAAATAACTCCATCCCCATACCCCTCTTCGATCTCCGTTATTTGGCTGAGGTCTTATCTATCTTTAGATTTTTGCCCCATAAATATAGTGTGTGTGTGTGTGTGTGTGTGTGTGTGTGTGTGTGTGTGTGTGTGTGTGTGTGTGTGTGTGTGTGTGTGTGTGTGTGTGTGTGTGTGTGTGTGTGTGTGTGTGTGTTCACCACGACAATCCAGAAAGATTGATTCTCCCGAATTAACACCACAGCAACACGGCAATTATCTGAACGTGTGAGCGCATCAGCATTTCCTGTCCTCCTTCCCGTTCCAAACAATCTTTTTTTATAAGGTTTCTGTGCCGCCGTAATGACAGTGTTCGCCTGGACATGAAGCTGTGATTGCAGTTTCGGTTGACAAACAGATCACTTTAAACCAGAGAAGGGAGAGTAATGACGTGCGCAATAGCCGAGTAGTTTAAAGCGTTGGGCTTTCGATCTTAGGGTCCCGGGTTCGGATCTAGGTCATTGCGCCTGGTGGATAAAAAGGATGGAGATTTTTTTCCTATTTCCCAGGACAACAGATGTGTAGACCTGCTAGTGCGTGAAACCTTATTCGTGTGTATACATACGCATACAGAAGATCAAACTGACACATCAAAAGTGCCATAATCCATGTCAGTGGTCGGTGGGTTATGGAAACGAGAACATACCTGGCATACAGCCTCCACACCCCGAAAACAGAGTATGGTTGTCGGGGGTTAAAAATTGTCAAATACGTGAAAGCCCTCTCGTGTACAGAAGTGAACGTCGGAGTCGCAGCCCACAAACGAAGAAGGTAAGAGGTAACAGCGAGCCAGTGGACATCGTATTGAGGTGACAGGGTAAGAAAAGAAATGAAAGGTTAAGGTTGCACGTGGAACCTGGCGGAAGTGATTCTATCAGCAAAACATAAAATCCATTGTGTGTGCATAAGTTGCAGAGGTGGTAGGTCAGGCCTGGTGTGTTTAACGGGAGCCACACGGCTTTTGGAATTCTGTAATAGGTTGCAGACGTGGTGCATTAGGCATAGTTTGTTTAATCGGAGGCCGATGTCTCCGCTGTTGGGATTCTGCTTTGCAAGAGTCATGGATTTATGGATTTGTTGGTTTATTGTAGTGTTTAATGTCAACAGTAGCAGCGATTACAAAAAAAAAATGACCTCAACAACAGGAGTGTGTGTGTGTGTGTGTGTGTGTGTGTGTGTGTGTGTGTGTGTGTGTGTGTGTGTGTGTGTGTGTGTGTGACTCTGTGTGTGTGTGTGTGTGTGTGTGTGTGTGTGTGTGTGTGTTTGTGTGTGGGTGCGCGCGCGCGCTTGAGCGTGTGCGTGTGTTTCCCCATAACAAACCAGAGATCAAATCTCACTGTTTACAACAGCGTAATTCAGCAATTGAACTTGAGAGGCATCACCATTCCTCGTTCCCCCCCTCCCCCCGCCCCCCTTCACTCCTGTTTTATCACGTTTCCATGACGGTGCATCCTTGGAGCGTTCACTTGAACATGACCGCTGGATGGCTGGTTTCATTGACATTGCGATCGCATTAAAGCAGGGAGAGGGGAAAGGGAGGAAAGCCAGGAGGTTGGGTGAGGGTGGAGGGGGGCGATAAATGACCAAATTGATTGACAATTGACATTTCTCTCACAGCTTGTTTGCACTCTGCAATGTGGAAGTAGTGTTTTAATTTCCGTTTGAGATCCAGTGAGCATAGGAGGCTGCGGATGTGAGGGATAGATAGATATGTGTGAAATGAGTCGTGTTTCACAACATTTGGAATCGTGTCTTGTTTTAACAATGTTATATTTGCTTTATTGATCTGTTTCATTTTATGTCAATATTCAAGAAACAATGACAGCATTGGTGGCATTAATGAGTAATAACAAGAACAACAGATTTCACCAATATCTAACAAAACAGCGATATATACTTCCCATTCAACAGTCAACCATTTCTTGAGTGACGTCATCTCATGCGTCACATCACACATGGAATCTACCCATCCTCACGAAATGGGTTCCAGTGACGCCACAATAGGATGTGTCCATTCCAAGTTCTTTCAGAGATCCACGATTTTCAGCCTGTGAATCTTCGCGAAACGAGGTCATGGTAATCTGATGCCAACCTGCCTTTGTTATCTCCATCGCTTAATGCATTTCCTGTCTCTTTCGTTTCTATTGCTATTTTGAAAACAACCGCCCCCTTGTTCTTCTTCTTTTTCTTCTTCTTCTTCTTTATGTGTGTGTGTGTGTGTGTGTGTGTGTGTGTGTGTGTGTGTGTGTGTGTGTGTGTGCGTTTCCCTCAACAAACCCAGAGATTATTTCCCCAGAGTTACAACACTATAACATAACAATCAAATGTGTCCAGTTTCCTCTGTTGTCCCGTTTCTGTGATGCTCCAGCAACTGAATGTTCCTCTGGACAGGAACGTGCGGTTGCCATGTTGAGTGACAAAGAGACTACATTAAACCAGATGGGCGAATGGAGGATGGCAGACTCGGTGGGTGAAGAGATGTGACTACAGAAGGGAAAGAAGAGGTTGTTGGGGGGTGGGGGGGGGCGGGGAGGGAGGGGGGGCAGGAGTAATGGGAAATTAATGGACAAATAGTTTGACAATGGGGAGTTTTCCAACGTCTTTTTCACTCATCGGGTTGGGACGCCGTGGCTTTGTTAGCATTTATGGCCTTTGTTCTCCCCCCCCCCCTTTTTTTTATCCAGTGTGCACAAGCGGCATAGGTGGCGAGCAAATGCATTCTTTGGAGTCCCATTTTTCAGTTGCTGTAAAGTTTGCCATTGAAGGACCGCATTTTACATAACTTTGCGTGTTAAGTGTATTAATGAGTGTGTCAGAAACAACAGTATAACAAAGAAAGTAATACAAGTCATAAGAATCATGATAACAGGATGCTTACACAAGTCTGACTGAACGATTGAACGTGAAGGTGCATCGTCATTTTCATCCCTGTTTGCTTTCTCCCATGACACAGCGTTCACTTGGTCAAGGGCACGTAATTGACCGAATTACACCTCAGCGGGGAAGGGAAGTAAGCAAGCTTTTGGGCGAGGGTATGATAGAAGGGATGAGAATACAAGCTGACAGATGTCCTGGCTAAACGGTTTGACAAACGGGAGTTCCCTCACAGCCATTTTTTTTTTTTTTTTTTTAATAACACATCAGGAGTTATTGATATCATTCCTGGTTTTCATGCAATGTGCACATGAGGCTGTGGAACTGCGGCTGATGATGAACATGCCATATTTTTCGACATCTGGAAATTTGCAGTTAATGAGCAATAGCTTTTTGTTGATTAAGTTTCATTGACTGAATTTTTGAACGTCAATGCCTGAGGCGATTGATCCCATGACAACAACAATGGTATATATGATTAGAACAACAACAATATATTTCATCATTATCGAACAAACCCGGTCACCTATATCACTCATTGAACGATCGATCATTTAACACGTGAAGTCTGTATCATTTCCATAAAACATTCCCATTTCCCCTCATTAAAAGTATAATGAATGGAAAAGAATAAATTAATGTAAATGACTGCACATTTATCGTGGAATCATTTCAAATAACTATAGAGAATAGGCATACATTTCATCTGACCTGCAACTTATCCACTTTTAATGTGACATTTCATACCATTGTTTGTCATGGAGTGCAACTTCCGGGGAAATTTAAATAATGTGCTCTATTGTATCCAGGTGTTTATTTATTTATTCATTTATTTACTTACTTACTTATTCATTCATTCATTCATTCATTCATTGTTTTCATTTATTTATTTATTTATTTATTCATTTATTCATTCATTCAGTTATTCGTTCATTTAATTATCTATTTATTTAGCTTTTTAATCAGTTAATATTGTTGCTTTATTTCGTTTCATTTTCATTTCCGCATGAGAGAGAGGGCATGCTCTCTTTTTCTTTTCTGTTTGTTTCGTCCTAAAATATTTGTGGAAAAAAGGAAGAAAACACTGATAAAAAAAAAAAGATAATCCTTTCAAAACGGCCTTACATTCTCATGGAATCAGCTCATGGGTCTCACGAGAACGACTTCAATTTCAGCTGCCCTGACCTGACCTCCTGATGTGGTGGTCCGTTCCAGGCTCTTTCAGGGATCAATGGTTTTCAGCCTGTGCACACCCTCCCCTTCCCCCCCCTCCCCCTCCGCCCCCACAGCTGCCCCACCCCCATCCCCGCCTCCTGGGATCCTGGTAATCTGATGCCAACACTCGTTTGTTATCTCCATCACTCACTCCATTTCCTGTCACCTTCGTTCTCTCTCTCTCTGCTATTTTGAAGGAAAAAACGGAACAAAACGGATACGGCCTTTCCCCTTTTCTCTTCTTTTCTTCTCTGTCTCGGAGTTTTTCATGTCTTGTGCTCCGTGTGTGTGCGTGCTTGTGTGTGTGTGTGTGTGTGTGTGTGTGTGTGTGTGTGTGTGTGTGTGTGTGTTAGTGGGCTTGTGTGTGTGTGTGTGTGTGTGTGTTGTGGGCTTGTGTGTGTGTGTGTGTGTGTGTGTGTGTGTGTGTGAGAGAGAGAGAGAGAGAGAGGGTACATTTGTCTTTGTTGGCGTGTGCGTTTGCTCATGAATATGTGCGTGGGGGTGCGGGGGTGAGGGTTGAAGAGAGTGGGATCAACAATGGAGCTTGTTTCTGAAAAAAAAACACCCAAAAACAAAAACACAGCAACAAAAAACACTTTCACCATAGGAATCTAATGATGATGTATTCTTACACTGCCCAACGCCAATGAATTATGAATTTATCCTCACAGCAGATGCTCTTCATCATGTTAAACAAGTCATTCTTCTTCTCTCCTATATACAGTTACCTGAAGCCTCCATCTGAAAAAAAAAGCAGAAAAAAAAGCACTGTCCTTATTATGCATCGGGTTTTTCTTTTTTTTTTTTTATTGGCAATGATGTACCACATGGAATCGTCAAGGTCGCTGGTGCATTGAAGATTTGTTATGTGTATTTATGATTTCCTCCTGGAACATATTGCATGAAATCATCAAAGTCTCTTGCGGATGAGCAACGTGCATGTGTTTTGCATTGCAAGCAGTACACACGAAGTATCGTATGGAATGGATTGCTTTCTGGTGGCAGCAGATCTATGAAACCCCCTCTGGAGAGCACCTCGCCACACTCCAGGATGACCCGATACCCTCGTTCCCTTTTCTATTCTCGCTGCCAGTTTAATCTAGGATTTACCGTCAACAGAAATGTGCCAGAGAGAACGTTCATATTGCTGCGGGTTTATTGTGCGCGTGCCTAGTGGATGCTGCACATGGGACATCGTTGTGCACATGAGACATTCTACACCCCATCTCGCTCAGTGCAATCGGCTTCGGATCCACTCTGTTTACGCATACCCAGATTCAAACACTCGACTGTTGGCCGCCGTTTTTTCTCTGTCTCTGGACTTTGCAGTTGGAATGAACTTCCTCTTTCGCTTCGTCAAGTCTCCACACTCAGGTCTTTCAAGTCTGTCCTTAAAACCCACCTCTTCACAAGATAGCCTCCCTTCCCTGCCTCTTCCTTTTCAGTTTCTCCAGTTTTAGAGTTGTGCGTGCGTGTGAATGA
>NC_134876.1:101286667-101289167 GCF_041734735.1 Babylonia areolata | reverse complement strand
AATCTTGACAAAATAATAAATAATGTTCAGCAGTTTCGCTTGCAGTGCCACAAGCACAAAGTGGGTCGTTTATTAAATGTCTGTTGAACATATCTTCTCTTAAGTCACTAATCCCTAGACGAAGTCGACAGTGAATGATTTGTTCCTTCCGTTTACCATAGTAATAATAGCTAGGCACTACAGCATCGTTAGCACATAGGTAATGTTTAAGCTGGCTTAAGGAATTGCTGGTTTTAACATAATCAGGTAGAGAATTCCAGAGATAAGTAGTAGATGGTATAAATGATTTCCGATAGAGTTCGGTGTGAAATCTTGGTACGGTGCGTTCCAATGACCTGCGTCTATGGTAAGGGTTATTGTCTGAAACAAGACCAGGAACAAGACCATTTAGGTAGTTAGGGCATAGACCGTTAACCATCTTGAAATAATGCACAAGTTTGTGTCTTTTCCTTCTTTCCTTAAGTGTACAGAACCCTGATTCTTGGTATATTTTTTGGTGGCTTGTCCCACGAACAGCTCCAGTTATAGTTCTTAATGCATCAAGCTGTAAATTTTCCAGAGAATCTGATTGTGCATCTGTGCAATTATCCCAAACAATATCAGCATAGTCAAAATGTGGTAATATGAATGATTTGTACATGATTTCTAATGCTCTCCTATTTAACTTGTACTTATACGTCTTAAGACAAGAAACCAACATAGTTACAGCATTGATTATACTTTTAATATGTTCCTCCCATTTACAGTTGTTTTGGAGTATGACGCCTAGATGTTTATGTGTGTCTGTATTTTGTAATGGTGTGATGCCAAAAGTAAGAGGTAAAATTGTGTCAGTGTTTCGAGAAAAATTTAATAACTCTGTTTTCCCCCTCATTAAATTTGACTTTCCATCGCTTAGCCCAAGAATCTATCTTTTCTAAGTCAGAATTGAGTGTTTGTGCACGGATGTTTGGGTTATTTAGTGCTAAGGACATACTTGTATCATCTGCAAATAGCTTAATGTTTGAATGGATGTCGTATACAATATCATTGATATAGATAAGGAATAATAGTGGACCAAGTACAGAGCCTTGAGGAACACCTGCGGGTATTCCTTTGTAATCAGACTTATCACTCTTTATAACAACTGCTTGGATACGGTTAGAGAGGTAATCGGAAAACCAGTCAAGTAATTTGCCTCGTATGCCATTCGCTCTTAACTTCAGAAGAAGTCCCTTATGCCAAACTCGATCAAAAGCTTTAGATATATCAAAGTACACAGCCTGGGTTGTGACTCCATTATCAAAAGATGAGCATAAGTCATTATAAATACAGAGCAACTGATTTACTGTCGAATCACCAGGAATAAAACCTGACTGGGAAGGAGATAAAATATGATTTGATGAAAAAAACTTGTAAACTTGCTTATGGATGCATCTCTCAAGGACTTTACCAACACAGCTAAGCAAAGAGATTGGACGGTAATTACTACAAAGTTCCTTCGAAGCTTTTTTATGCAGAGGATTTACATGTGCTGTTTTCCATACCAGAGGAAATTTGGATTCATGAAGGCTTTTGTTGAAAATCCTGGTTAGTGGGTCTAGAATGGCTGGCAATGAGGCAATTAACAATCTGTTATGTACAAGATCTGGCCCTACCGCTTTATTTTTATTTATATTTAGAATAACACCTTCAACATCAGAAGTAGTAAGCGCTATGTCTGTAAGTTCTAAGTCGAGGAATGGAATATCAGGTAAATCTTTTTCGCTGTCTTCAAGAGTGGATTGTGAAATGAAAAAGTTGTGCTTTAGATTCTACGAAGACAGAACATTATCCAGATGCAATAGGTATAATACTTTAATCATTTGTTTTCACATGATTCGTGTTTTACGGGTATTGTAATTGGGTCTTAACAGGACGATGTCTATTTGAATTGCATACTTATTAATTTGTTTAATTGTAATGCATGATGTGTGTAAAAAGAAGAGAAGAAGAAGACGAAGAAGAAATAGCAAACAACAGCAATGGAAGTTCGTATGAAAAAACAAAACAAAACAAAAAAACAACAAAAAAACAAAAAACAACAAAAACCAGCTTTGCATCAAGATATAACAAAGTGATTAATACTCCCCAACACAGTGTTAAAACGTTATCTCGTAAAAGTCCTCTTGCTCGCCTAGAAACAGCCCCATTTCCGCTGAAGTGATTTTGTGTCTCACACCGCCGCTCACATTTCTCAGCAATGAACCCACATGCCTCACAAAAGAAAGAAGAAGAAAGGTCTCACATTTCAGCTGTCTTGACAACAGAATGTGTCCACGCCAAGTTATTTCTGGGATTCGTGATTTTCAGCCAGTGATTCTCTGGCCCATGGGGGTCTTGGTAATCTGATGCCAACACTCTTTTTTTATTTATTTTTTTTTTATTTCCATCACTCACTTTATTTTCTGTTTCTTTCCTTGTCTGCTGTTATACAAACTCCCTTTTCTTCAACCAGCTTTTCTTTTGGTGTGTGTGTGTG
>NC_134876.1:101279167-101281667 GCF_041734735.1 Babylonia areolata | reverse complement strand
CGTGCGCGCGCGCGCGCACTGTGTTACTTGTTTCCGTTTCGTATAGATGTGAGTGATGTTGTGTCTCTCAGTTTGACGCCGTGTTATACTTTATACATGTATTAATATAACAACATTTATATGCGTATATGTTTGTGTGTCTCTTAGAGCAACGGGTACATGTGTAAGTCGGCCAAAATGCTAATATGTTACCGTTGGAAAAAAAAAATTATAATTAATTAATTCGTTCATTCATTCGTTAATTAGTTAAATAATTAACTCTCTCTCTGTCTCTGTCTCTGTCTCTGTCTCTCTCTGTCTCTCTCTCTCTCTCTCTCTCTCTCTCTCTCTCTCTCCTTCCCTCCCTCCCCGCTCCCTCCCTCTCTCTCTCTCTCTCTCTCTCTCTCACTCCCTGCACCCTTCTCTCCCTCTCTCTCTCTTTTTTCTCTCTTGATAACATCTCTTCCCATTAATTAACCCGTCATGTCAGAGAGAGGGAGTGGCAGGCCATATCAATGCAGCAACGCTTAGTGAACTAAATTGTCTCATTTAGCGTCCGCGATGAATCATTTGAAAATAACGAAAAAGAGAAGATAAAAAGATAATAATATAAAAAAAAAATTGGCATCAATGTTTCCTTTTTCTTCACCACTGATTCCTCATAGCTGTCCACGGTTAAACGGAATGTTGTGCATGTGTGTATGTGTGTGTGTGTGTCTGTGTGTGTGTGTGTGTGTGTGTGTGTGTGTGTGTGTGTCTGTCTGTCTGTGTGTGTCTGTCTGTCTGTCTGTGTCTGTCTGTCTGTGTCCTTAGGTAAGTCTGCGAGTCTGTGTCTGTAACACTGTTTGTGTATCTCTCTTTGTCTGTCTGTCTGTCTGTCTGTCTGTGTCTCTTTCTGTCTCGCTTTCTTTCTTTTGTTTTGAAATGTATCCATCATGATCTTGGCTTTCTATAAACCTTCTGCAATCCTACACAATCATAGTGCAAGCATGCGTGTGTGTGTGTCTGTGCGTAAGCATGTTGTGTGTGTATGTGCATGTGCGTCTGCTTGTACGTGCGTGTGTGTGTGTGTGTGTGTGTGTGTGTGTGTGTGTGTGTGTGTGTGTGTTTACGCTCCTCTCACACCAAACATAAATTTGTCTAGAATTGCTTCGCCAAATCTTAGCAATTACGTATACAGTAGCATCGTTATTCCTTGCCTTCCTCTTCCTGTTGTACTACTTTTCCCTGACACTGCAGCGACAGAGCTCTGACGTGTATGTCGTTTTAAACGACGAGGAGACAAAGACACCACAACTACTACTACTACTACTGCTGCTGCTGCTGCTGCTGCTGCTGCTGCTGCTGTTGCTCCTCCTTCTACTACTACTACTACTACTACTACTACTACTACTACTACTACTACTACTACTGTTACTGTTGCTGCTGCTGTTACTGCTTCTACTAATGGATACTTGTATAGCACACTATTCTGAAAACTGGTCCAGGTGCTTCACAAAACATCATTTTTATACATGACGCGTTACATTTATATATATATATATATATATATATATATATATATATATATATATATATATATATATATATATATATATATATATACATAGGGTCATTCAATAAATAAGGTGAATTTTTCGGTATAAGGACTTCTAATACAGATAGAAGCTTGCTTTTTTTTTCTTTTTTTTTGTTTTACTTCTTTTTCACATGGATTTAATTTGTTTTGCAGATTAAAAAAAACTTTGAGAGTTTTGGCGATTAACAAAGATGGCCGACCAAGAAGCATGCTCCAGGATTGAACAGCGGTCAGTTATCAAGTTTTTGGTTGCTGAAGGGTGCAAACCAGTTGAAATTCATAGGAGAATGTCAACTGTGTATGGTGCCACATGTTTCAGCCGAAAAAAATGTCTACAAGTGGGCTAAATTGTTTAAAGAAGAACGGAGCAGTGTTGAGGATGAAGACAGGCCTGGAAGGCCTACAGAAGTGAGGTCTCCTGAGGTGATCGAATCAGTCAATGACCTCATTCAGTCTAACAGAAGGGTGACAGTGGATGACATTGCAAGGACTTGGAGCTTATCTGTTGGGACAGCACACAAAATTGTCCATGATGACCTTGGCTACTCGAAGGTCAGCTGCCGGTGGGTGCCATCTTGCATCATGACAACGCAAGGCCTCACACAGCAGCCCGAACGGTGCAGACCATCAACGAGCTGGGCTGGGAACTGCTCCCTCATCCCCCTTACAGCCCAGACCTTGCCCCTTCAGACTTTCACCTGTTTGGTCCCTTGAAAGCGTTCACGAGAGGCACGAAGTTTGAAAGTGACGATGAAGTCAAAAGTGTTGTGAGCGACTGGCTGAGACATCAGTCCAAAGATTTTTACGCTGAGGGAATACGGAAGCTTGTGCACAGATGGGAAAAGTGTGTGACAGTGCTGGGAGACTACGTTGAAAAAAAAAAAAAAAAAAAAAAAGTAAGCTTCTATCTGTATTAGAAGTCCTTATACCGAAAAATTCACC
>NC_134876.1:101264167-101266667 GCF_041734735.1 Babylonia areolata | reverse complement strand
TGAATTTTCAGAAGCTTTATGGAGGGACGTGCACGAACAACGCATCTTGCTAATGCTACAGTTAGTTCCTTAATTGCTGTCCTAGAATTCTGTCATCAGTAACATATGCGCTCTGAAGAGTAATACAGTAGAAGGTTTAACGACAGCTTCCCACACTGCATGTCTTTATATCTTGTTCTTGATAAACCGGTTGCAAATTACTCTAATCTAAAATACTTTATCAAAGCCCTCCATTGACTTATAAAACAATCATATCTTGAAAATGGCTTCACAGTCAAAGATTTATTACATATTGTTCTACTGTGGCAAGTTACACTGGTGTTTATTTGGGGGTAGGTCTAAAACTACAAATACGTGCTGTGCATCGCGACATCCACAATGAATCATCGCTTCGTGTTACACAAAACATAGGAATTTGACTGAAATACATTAGCCTTAAAAACAGTAAGAATACAAACACTTCATCACACATCGCTGCTGATGACTGATAAGTTTATAATAAGATTTCTATTTCTAATACTTGCTACACTGAATTCTTTCCAAGTTTCTTGCATCAAAAGTTACAACGATGGTGGAAAAAAAGAAGTTTTATATGCACGTGTCTCTGAAACTGGAGGAGACCACAGCGAGTTTTCAAACGTTCTTCGGAAACAAAGACTTTGAAGTTAATCACAAGTGTCTCGTATGCTAGAGGTTTCGCTACAACAAAGCCACACAGGCGGTTGACAAGGTGAGCTACCCGTCTGGACAAGGAGGGAACGATTTCACGGTTGGCTTTTAACAGCCGCTGCCTTTCTTGTTTTAGCCCCGTGACCTTTCCGTCCGCTCTCCACCCCTGTTTCTAAGTTTATCTTCACCCATACCATACGAGCATGCGTGCACACACACACACACACACACACACACACACACACACACACACACACACACACACACATACACACACGCGCGCGCGCGCGCGCGCGCGCACACACAAAGCGCACAAGCACACGCACGCATACATGCAGGCACGCACATATACAAGCACATGCACGCTCGCACACACATAATCATACGCATACAGGCACGCAGACACACACACACACACACACACACACACACACACACACACACACACACACACATATCACACACACATAAGTATATCACCTTCACCTATCCCGTAGTCTTGTGGACCGTTGGGGCGCCACAGGTGATCTGGCAACCAGCATCCTCCAATCCTCTCGGTACATAAGTATATATATGTATATAGTGAGAGAGAGAGAGAGAGAGAGAGAGAGAGAGAGAGAGAGAGGCAGGCAAACCTGCACGCACTCATGCATAAACTCAAACGCAAATATATATATATATATATATATATATATATAGAGAGAGAGAGAGAGAGAGAGAGAGAGAGAGAGAGAGAGAGAGAGCAGAACGGACGTGCATCTTGAACATGAACTGTTCACCCTTGTGCGAGAGAGACAGAGACAGAATTGGCGGAATGGACGGGCACGTTGATCAGGATCATGTCCACCATAGTGTCGTGGAAGGACAACCTCTGACACTGTCATGTCTGTAGCCATGACTCCACTGAAGCCGACTCTATCTCAGATCGCACGTGTCGTGTCAGAGAGGTGAAGGTGGCTTTGCTGAGCTCGGAATCTGCTGCGCTGCCGTTGATGAAGATGGAGATTGTAATGATGATGATGATGATGAAGATGCAGATTGTAATGATGATGATGATGATGATGATGATGAAGATGCAGATTGTAATGATGATGATGATGAGCAGGAAGAGGTGGCCGAAGAGGAGGAGGAGGAGGAGGAAGACGCCGATGATGATGGTGGTGTTGGTGATGTTGGTGATGATAATGCTGCTGATAGTGATGACGATGTTATTATGATAATGGTAATGAAAGATGTTCTTGGGGCGTTTGGGGATCAGTAACGCTGCCTTCGATGATTCTAAGGAAGAAGATAATTCTGAAGAACAAGGTGATTCTGAAGAAGAAGAAGAAGAAGAAGAAGAAGAAGAAGATGATCATGATCATGATCATGATGACGTCGTCCTTATCATAAACGAACTAAAACGGCTTTTAATACGTGGTATTTCAGTCTTCCCACTAATTATGATCATTGGGGGTTGATTTTCGTTACAATCCGAAAGGCGCAAAATAAACATTATAGGTATACGCAGGCACATGACAAAAAAGAAAAAGAAAGAAAGAAAGAAGGAAAATGGTAGTGCTGTTTGAATACTGCTCTCTTCTCTTGTTAATGATGATGGTGTCGTCATCAACACTGGGATGAGAAAATATTATAACAACAAAAAGTACCGGGTGGCAGGCTATGTTATATTAGCCTCTTTTATTGTGTGTTTTTCGTGTGTGTGCTTTTGTTTGTTTGTTGTTGTTCTTGTTTTGTTTTTTTTTTAATTTTAACTCTCTCTATACGAACGGCGAAAGAGACGACGTTAACAGCGTTTCACCCCAATTACCATCATCAAAATATTGCAAGA
>NC_134876.1:101251667-101259167 GCF_041734735.1 Babylonia areolata | reverse complement strand
TTTAACCCGGTGTTCGGTTGTGTGTGTGTGTGTGTGTGTGTGTGTGTGTCCGTGGTAAACTTTAACATTGACATTTTCTCTGCAAATACTTTGTCAGTTAACACCAAATTAGGCATAAAAATAGAAAAAAAATTCAGTTCTTTCTAGTCATCTTGTTTAAAACAATATTGCACCTCTGGGATGGCACAAAAAAATAAATAATGAAGCCTAATTATATGCAAACTGCATTTACTGTTATATTTATATTTTTGTATTCTCTAAACTTGGCACTTTGATCTGATATTCTGACCCAACAACAAGAGCAGTCATTATTATCATTTTTTGTTCAAACAGGAACTTCTTTTGCTAAGCATGGAATTTTTATTTATTTTGCAAACGTTTTGGTGCAGATAGTAAAAAAGGGAAATTACTCTGATTAATGCTAGGGGACTTAATTTGCTTTAAACTGATCTTTATCATCTTAAACATTACATTTTGAAATTATACTCAATACATAAAAAGCTTGTGTGTTTTACTCTCAGTCACAAGTGAGTCTTGAAGGCCTTGCCTCTCTTGTTTTGTTTTTTTAATCTTGCTTTGAGTGGAATGGTTAGGAATGTTCGGATGATCGGGAAACAGGGATTTATGTATGTATGTACTTTGACGTATTTCCTTTTACTCATATTTTGCTTCTTTAGCTTTATTCCCTCTTTAGGCTGAGGGCTGGATGTAAAAAATTTTTTTTTTTTTTTAAGTTAATTGCTTATCTCTCACCCTCGATAGTAACGATTAAGTCCTGTCTTGTTTCTTTTTATGTTGTTGTTGTTGTCTAATTGTCCTTGTATATTTGTATGTGCGAGTGTGCTTGTGTGTGTGTGTGTGTGTGTGTGCGCGCGCGCCGCTTAAGTGTGCCCACAACACGATGTTAAAAGCAAAAGACATTGCCAGCGACAATGATCGGGTGGTCGTCCCAGCACGGAACAGGGAGAAGTTACCACCACCCCCACCACTACCACAGGGCAATGGCTATCATCAAACGGCAAGAGATCAGTGATACAGGGTCAGCGTGCGGATAAAGAGAGAAGGGGGAGGAGGAGGAAGAAGTGGGGGAGGAAGAGGAGGAGAGGGAGGAAGGGGGGGGAGGAGGAAAACTTGGTGACGGTGGGTAGGGGGCAAGCGGGCAGGCGTATGATCAATGGCACCCCTGTTATCGATCCAAGGGCAGCACTTCGGCGAGGAGTAGGAGGAGTAGGAGGAGGAGGAGGAGGAGAATGGCGAAGGGGGCTGGGGGGGGGGGTGAGGGTGCGGAGGGGCGTGAAGGTGGCGGGGATAATAAATCATGCATCGTAAACAATCCACACAGAACTGGATCCTAGCCCTTTCCTCCGCCTTAACTGCTAATGCTCAGGTTCTGGGGCTTGAAAAGTTCAGCAAACCAGAGAGATAGAAAGACAGACAGACAGACAGACAGACACAGAAAGACAGAGAGGAGAAGGGGAGTATAAAAGACAGAGACATAGACATCCACAGAGAGAGAGAGATAGAGAGAAGGGAGACAAGAGAGTTAGACATGCAAACAAAATCAATGGACAGACTCAACTACTTTGAAGCGCACTTTCCCCACAATCCAGATGCGTATGATACCATAGATTTTATCTGCACATGTAAACTTTTTTTTGGTTTTTTGTTTTGTTTGTTTGTTGTTGTTTTTAATAAGCACTGTTTTGTCCATATTGCCAAGACTCCACATTGTTGTTAGAGATCTCAAAACATTTTTTATTCAAGGATTAAGATTTTCGGCATGGCCTATTCTTCCAATCATATTTCTTGAAGAGAAGAGAGAGAGAGGAAAGGCAGAGAGACAGCGAGAGAGGGAGAGAGATGAAACGAAGCTCAAAACTTCACAACTTGGACCTAAGAACTCAGAACTTCATTGCTTTAGGATTGAAGTAAAGGACTTCAGCTCCGTGTGACAACTGTGTTGACCGCTGATCCCTGACACAATTCAATGTCCCGGGAAACCCACATCCTGGGGACGAGATTGTCTTTTCACCCATATTCTCCGAAAGGGGGATAAACAAAACAAAAAAAGAAGTGAGAATAGCTTTGGTGAGGACAAGCCCCGGCCTGTCCAGTACAGACACCTTTGACATTCTATGTCGACATGGTGTGGGCGGGAGGTCCAGAAGTTGTGATGGAAGTGTCAGTCCTCGCATCAGTATGAAGGTGGTCACGTCAACGTTCAATCGGCTTTTCGGCTTACTCTATTTCCGTTGCGTTCTGGCACAATGTGAAGGCCTGACGACAGTGCCACTTTCGGTGCTGGTTGTCTTCGTTTTTTCCCCCTGTCACCATTTTCTCAGGGAAGAAGCAAGTATAGCAGCTTTTGTCAAGGTGGCAAGAAGTTCAACCATTTAAAATCAAAAGGGAGTAGGGTTGAATATTGGAGAGTGACATGCATTTCGTCAGCCAGCGGAGACAGTGGAGACTGAAAAAAGAGAGAAGTTGATAGATAAATAAATAAATTCATAGATGGATAAACAACCGAACAAACAAATAAACGAATGAATGAATGACTGAATAAATGAATGGTTAAATGAATAAATGAATGAATGAATAGACAAGCCAAAAAATAAATGATTAAATATATGAATAAACACTGGTTGTTCGGAGTGTGAATCTGTCCTTTTCACAACACAGGGAACCACAAACCCACAGGAACTTTCAACACGGCACAACTACTACTCAATCCATTCCCCTTAACATCCCTTTTCTCTCTCTTTTGTCAGCTTCTTTAGCGTCTCCGTCAACATAGTAATCCAAATTCTTCTCCCCAGAGAACAAACAAGACTCTATCATAGGAATTTGAGAGAGAGAGAGAGAGAGAGAGAGAGAGAGAGAGAGAGAGAACATTGAATACTAAACACTTTAATATCAATAGTTTTACAACCCTAATGACATGGGGGTTCATAATACAAATAACAACATGTGTCAATAGTAATAATGTTGAGAGAGAGAGAGAGAGAGAGAGAGAGAGAGACAGACAGACAGACAGACAGACAGACAGACAGACAATAAGAGACAGAGACAGAATCGGGACCCAACCCGTTTGCTTGTGGAATAGTGTACCCTTGTGCCGTGTGTCAAGAGGCACAAGCCGCGATCTAGCATTCAGGACATCAGACTAATGACTACTCTGTGAACGACTGCCCATTAGAGTGGAGAAACCATTGATCATACAGCTCTCACTTTGCTGTTCACACAGCAGTCTATGACATTACCCGAATATATACATACATACATACATACATACATACATACATACATACATAACAATAATAATGGATACTTATACAGCACACTATCCACAAATCTGCTCTGGGTGCTTTACAAAAACGCTTTTGATAACATAAAACATTATATCTATGTTACATACACACACCAAAATGTGACCACACACACACACACACACACACACACACACACACACACGCACGCACACGCACGCACGCACGCACACACACACACACACACACACACACACACACACACACACACACACACACACACTGCATACATACATTTTAATATACATGTGTATCTAACAGCTACCCTAACACATACGCACACATAGGCAGGCACAAACTTACATAAACACACGCACACACAATACACATTCATATACATGCATGTAGTTATGTACACATACATATGTATACACACATAGTCAAGCACTCCTAACGAAAAGGAAGTGGACCTGCCACAATTGAACTTATTGCTGAGGGAAAAGCTGAGTTTTGAGACGAGATTTAAAAGATGCGAGGGAATCAGAATGACGGAGGTTATCAGGGAGCTTGTTCCACGTCTTTGGCGATTGAAAAGAAAACGATCTGTGTCCATAGGGCTTACTTCTGACGTGAGGTATCCTGAGAAGTCGAGTATCAGAGGAAGAACGGAGCTGGCGAGACGGGGTATAGATATGGATGAGTTCAGAAAGATACTTGGGGCCAGATCCGTTGACTGCAGAAAAGGTCAGAGTGGATAGCTTATAGTCTATTCGATCAGAAACAGGCAACCAGTGGAGAGACTGAAGGAGAGGAGAAACATGGTCAAATTTAGAAGCTCTGCAAATGAGTCTGGCTGCGTTATTCTGAATTCGTTGGAGTCTGTCTAACAGGTATTTGGGAAGGCCGGCCAAAAGAGAGTTGCAGTAATCCAATCTTGAGAGAACCAGAGAGTATACAAGTGTCTTGGTTGCATCGGTTGAGAGATAGTGGCGGATAGAGCTGATTCTACACAGTTCCAAATAGGCAACTTTTCAGATATTCGAAATGTGCTGTTGGAAGGAAGGAGACTGATCCAGGATTACACCAAGACTGCGAACAGAGGGAGAAAGTGAAACAGGTGTGCTATTGATCAGAACAGAGTCAGGAAAGGAAGGATGTTGACGAAACTTCTTTGGACAGGTTATCATAAATTCAGTCTTATCATCATTTAATTGCAGCTTGTTGAGAGTCATCCAGTCCTTTAGGCCAGCAATGCACTCCTGTGTTTGAGTCACCAGTGCATCAAATTCAGCTATGGAAGCCGACTGATAAAGTTGTGTGTCATCAGCAAAACTCTCATGCGACATCGCATACATACATACATAGATAAACGAGTGATCTTTGCACGCTGTTACTATAAGATCCAAAACGGATGCAAAGAAGGTTACATTAATGCCCAGCGAGACTGGTCAGTTCAGTCAATGTCCTGAACGTGTGTGTGAGGAGGTGCAGATGTGATGGGGAAGTGTATACGTGTGTGTGTGTGTGTGTGTGTGTGTGTGTGTGTGTGTGTGTGTGTGTGTGTGTGACGGGGGGGAGACGGGGGGTGAAGGCTTGGGAGGGGGTGGGGTGGGGCGTGAGGAGCGGGTGTATGTGGGTTTGAAAATATTTGTTCCTAAAGTGAAAATCTAAGTCGAAAATAAACCATTGAGAAACGATAGGCTGATGAAAGAAAGTCACATAAGGTTAAGGACTATAAAAAAAAAAGAAACAAAAAGGAAACAAAAAGGTTAGTATGCAAAAGAAATAAAAGAAAAAGAAAAGAGAAATACTCCCATGAAGGCGGGAAGTGGAGGTGGAGGAGAAAGAGAGGAAGAGGGGTGGTGAAGGAGAAAGAGAAAGAGAGGAAGAGGGGAAGTGGAGGAGAAAGAAAAGAAGATGGAGGTGGAGGAGAAAGAGAGGAAGGGGGGAAGTGGAGGAGAAAGAAAAGAAGAGGGAGGTGGAGGAGAAAGAGAAATAGAAGAAGAGGGGTGGTGGAGGAGAAAGAGAAAGAGAGGAAGAGGGGTGGTGAAGGAGAAAGAGAAGAAGAGGGGAAGTGGAGGAGAAAGAGAGGAAGAGGGGAAGTGGAGGAGAAAGAGAAGAAGAGGGGAAGTGGAGGAGAAAAAGAGGAAGAGGGGAAGTGAAGGAGAAAGAGAGGAAGAGGGGAAGTGAAGGAGAACGAGAGGAAGAGGGGAAGTGGAGGAGAAAGAGAAGAAGAGGGGAGGTGGAGGAGAACGAGAAAGAGAAGAAGAAGGGAAGTGGAGGAGAAAGAGAAAGAGATGAAGAAGGGAAGTGGAGGAGAAAGAGAAGAAGAGGGAGGTGGAGGAGAAAGAGAAATAGAAGAAGAGGGGTGGTGAAGGAGAAAGAGAAGAAGAGGGGTGGTGAAGGAGAAAGAGAAGAAGAGGGGAGGTGGAGGAGAAAGAGAAAGAGATGAAGAAGGGAAGTGGAGGAGAAAGAGAAGAAGAGGGAGGTGGAGGAGAAAGAGAAATAGAAGAAGAGGGGTGGTGAAGGAGAAAGAGAAGAAGAGGGGAGGTGGAGGAGAAAGAGAAAGAGAAGAAGAGGGGAAGTGAAGGTGGAGGGGAAAGAGAAGAAGAGGGGAAGGGGAGGTGGAGGAGAAGGAGTAAGATAAAGAGAGGAAGAGGGGAAGTGGAGGAGAAAGAGAAAGAGAAGAAGAGGGGTGAAGAAAATGGAGTGAGAGGACAGTGGGGGGTGGAGGATGGAGGGGGGAAGGGTGGGGGCGGGGGGGCGGGGAGGTGCCGGGGGTAGGTCATCCAAGTTTAATGGCTTGGGGAGGTAAAGGGAGGAAAGACAACATGCTGACTAGGAGAAAAAGCACTTAGCAGTGTGCCGACAGATGCAATGTTCCACTGCCTGAAAGAACACACACACACACACACACACACACACACACACACACACACACACACAAAGTACAGAAAGAAAGAAATACCCAAACTAAGAAATGGTGCTGGTGGCAAGGTGGGGTGTGTTAGGAGTGGGAGTGTAAGGGTGGTTGAGGGGGGAGGTTGGGTGGGGTGGGGATGGGGGGCGCGGGAATACAAGTTGCGTTTCTGAGGTTTCCCAGGGGTGCAGAAGGTTGCAGACCAATTCTCGCCTTGTTTCTCTCTATTTCGTCTTTCACTTTCTTGTTTCGGTTTTGTTTTTTGTTGTTGTTGTTTTTTTTATTCTTCCTTTTCGTTCTTTTTCTTCCTTTCTTTCTGTCTTCCTTTCTTTCTGTTGGAACATTTTATTTTATTCTTTCTTCCTTCTCTTTTTGCGTCTTCTTCTTTAGATTTTTTTTTCTTTCTTTCGTGTTCTTCTTTCGTTCTTTCTTTCTTTCAGTTATCACTTTTTTGTTTGTTCCGTTTTTCTTTCTCTTTCTGCTGACTTCTTTTTAGTTTTAGTTTCTTTTCTGCCTACGCTGTCTTTTTTTTCCATTTCCTTCTTTCTTTTATTCCTTGTTTTCTTTTCTTTTCCTCATCCCCCCCCCCCCCCCCCCGCCATTTTTTTGTACCTTTTCTCTTTCTTTCTGTCTATTCTTTTTTGTATCTGTCCTTTCTATACTTAACTATAGGGGTGGGGGTGGGGGTGGGGGCATATACTTTTATTACATTATTTGTGTTGCATCTTTTATTTTCTGTTCAAATCTAATATACTCACTTCCGTCTCTCTCTCTCTCTGTCTCTCTCTGTGCGTGTCTCTCTCTCTCTCTCTCTCTGTCTCTCTCTCTCTCACACACTGGCTCTGTGTCTGTCTCTCGCTCTGTCTCTCTTTGTCTCTGTCTGTCTGTCTGTCTCTCTCTCTCTCTCTCTCAAACATGCGAGCAATGCAAAATCTTGTTAGCTTGGACAGAATTGTATTCTTTAAGCTGTTTGATGCATTTATTGTGTACTATATACATCAGAATTATGAAGAATTGTGCACTTCAAAACACTGGAACCAGTTCAGTTACTTGCGTGTAAAAATAATTATATCAAAATATAAGCGTACCATGATACAGGTAGTCTCCCTGTCCGCTGGTTTAGTGCTCTGCGATAATGGTTTAACAGGCTGACCAGCTGTCAAAACGTTATTTCCCTAAATCGAAATGTGCGTTTGCAGTAATGCAGTATCAGTATCAGTAGCTCAATGAGGCGTCACTGCGTTCGGTCAAATCCATGTACGCTACACCACGTCTGCCAAGCAGATGCCTGACCAGCAGCGTAGCCCAATGCGC